>NW_007232715.1:128312-155250 GCF_000164805.1 Carlito syrichta | reverse complement strand
TCTGCCCGGCTGATTTTTTGATTTATTGTAGAGATGAGGTCTTGCTGCCCAGGTGGGTCTCGAACCCGTGGGCTCAGGCCATCCACTCACCTCAGTCTCCCAAAGGCGCGGGATTACAGGCTGAGCCACCAAACCCAGCTGTGACGTTGTTTGTAATCCAGCAATTCCACTGACACATGAACATTTATGGTTTCGATGTAAAGTGTACATAGCAAATTATACTATTTGTCTCTCTTCTGGCATTACTTGGGGAGAATAATTCCATTTACTTGATTCTTGGAAGAAATAAGTGCTAGAATGCCTCCAATGACCATTTCCAGTGGAAGAGTACTACCAAACACTTGTGATTCTGAAAGCCATTAATATGAGTTATGTGAGTCTGACCTATAATCTTACCTGACATTTAGAACTCAAATATTTTTCCTTATTTCTCCAACGCAATTAAAATATTTAGTCTCACTTCATTTTATGAGACATAAATAGCTATGTAAGTACTCTGTAATTACTGTACATTGTAACAAATGACCTCATAAATACATTGTAATGTCCCATGTAATTACATGGCAAATTCTGTCTTTGAGATGACTGCTCTGAGATTGAAAGCCTGCTGGTTTCAGAGATTAATTACTTAGGGCCTAATTTGACAGTTTGCTTGAAGATATGCCTCTATTAAATAGCCACTTCTGTGGTTTTATAAAAGAAAACTGTCTCATTATAAGATTATATTTCTTTATTTACATACCAGTTGTATGTGTTTTTCCCTGAATATTGGTCAAGCCTTAATCTTGTTGTACATAAAACAAAAAAGACATTCTTTTGTGCAGGAGGAGACTGATCTGCAATCATATTTCTCCCGTCAAATTTTTTAAAGATTTTGAAGTATAAGATATTGCAAAAAAAATATGTTTTTTCTCTGATTAGGTGTTATACAGTCCGTAAATTAATGTTTCATTTTGTAGGATCCCAAGTCATAATGTCATAATTATTTCAGCATGGGTGACTTATTGAAATACCCTGAGTTCTTAGTGGTTATTACTGATATGTGCATTTTACCCCATGTGTACCTTTTTCATGTGGCAGAAATCAGTATTTAAACTATTTTCTCTCTTTGACTTAGGATGTCCAAATATCTGATGAAATTAATCACTCTTAAGTTATACCATTCACCTTGCTGCTCAAATGGCATCTTGTTTTCTATGTTCCAAAAAATACAATAAAATAAAATAAATTGAAAAGAAAAAAGGAAATGGGAAATAAGTGGACACTGTATTTTCTGCCTTAAATTACATATTGGCCTATTTTCTTATACCTTTCAAGGATATAATATTACATATATCTCCCCAGACATATTTCTGTTCTGACTTTCTTAGTTCTGGTTCTGTACCAAGGCCACTGTATTGCTTTGAGTAGTTTTATGTAACAGAAGTGAATAGTCTGAGAAAGGTCCCAGTGATCTGAAAGAGTTAAGCCTCCCTAAACATCCAGCTTACTTTCAGGGAATGATTTAGGCACTAGAGAATAAAGTCTATTGATACTGACAAATTCTGAAATGTATTACTCGTAAGATCGCTTTATCATGAACTCTAGGGAACAACCAAATTGCTTTATTGTAATGGAATTTTGTCAAAATGTGAATACCTCCTAGAAATTACATTCCCACTTTCTAGGACCTAGAAGAAAACAGGCCTGGCTACTAGGCTATGCATAGCAAATTATCACACGTAGAAAAAAAAAAATTGCTCTTTTAAATCCAGGGGCTTAAAGAAAGAAGATGGTAGGTCCATATCAACCCTGTTTCCTTATTTTATTTTTATCCTTTTGATCTTTTTTAAATATTTCCTGCAAGCTGTACTATACTTTGCATTTGGGGGTCATTTTTCTTGGTTAGTTAGGAATATTGGGTTAATTTTGATTAGTTACACACAAAAAAAGCCTAGCTGGCACAAAAGAGTAATCGATCTTTCTTCCTATAATATAAACCATACCTGATTATATATTTGTGGATCAACTCCAGTAAAGTCTTGGTAATCATCAGAGAAGGTAATGTTCATATGAGTCACTCATCTGAATATGGCAAATCTGATCTACCATTAAACAACAACAACAACAACAAAAAAAAAAAACACCTCACCTCTTTATACATTGTGCCGAATGGACTTTGAAGGGCAAAATAATTCTTTCCAGAGATTTCTAATCTAGTTGCTGCAATCGGGTTAAATGCCTATAGAGGTAATTCAGCTTTGATGAGATTCACTCTTTTATTTATGTATTTTTGTGTCTTCAAAACTCATCGTGTCCAACCACAGTGCCTTGATGACTCATTTCTTTGAAAACTTGTTTCAGTTTTTAATTTGAATGTGCTTTTAAACAGCTCTACCTACTATGATGAATAATAAGGATAATAAAATAAAATCAGAGTCAATCTCTGTATGTTTCCATGTTTTCAATTTTCTAGGCCCTTTCTCAATAACTGAGTGCAAGATAGGTATGTCCTTGTAACATATACAACTGATGCAGTTACGTACATGACTTCTACTGCCGCTTAGCAAATGAATGAACAGCTCAGAGTAGAGCAGTGTGCTTCCTGCTCATCCATCTCATTATACTCCTTCACAGAGCACCATTCTTTTTCTCTAAATGACTCAGAAATGCATGCCAGCTAGGACATCTAATAAGATTAAGAAGGCTCCAAGTACATTTCCATGCATCCGTGCCCAGGAATGGAGCTTTATCTCACATCTGGAGAGAATGTTTAAATAGATCACTGGTGTTTGTTGCGTGGAGTGGGCTTGCAAGTTTGGGGCTAGGATGAAATGAACTTCATCACTAGAGAGGGACCTGCAGATGGCTGTCAGCTTTTGTCCACTTCCCTCCGAGATGAGTCTTTATACAATGCAAGAAGTCATTCTAAAAAGTTACATGAAAAGCATACAACAGATGGGTCGACCAGACTGCTAGATTATCAGTCTATACCATGTGCCCTGCGCCTCTGTGAATGGTCATACATGGGAGATCTAGCAGTGAAGGTTTGGAAACCTATTTGAACCTAATTCACGGGTTCAAGTCTCCTGTGCTGCTAAATTGAAGTGGGTTGGGTAAATTATTAGCAGCCCCCCCTTTTTTTTTTTTGGAATTGTGCGGGTTGGGCTCTCAGAATTTGATTAAAGGAGCAGAGAAAAGAGGTGGCATGCCAATTTCCCAAAATCAATGTATAATCAGCTCAGTTTAGCTGGGAAATATAAAAATGAAACCTACAAGCAAGGGAGCAGATCCCAGGTGACATTTCTCACTGTGCATGAATGACTAAAAAAAAAAATTGGAGACATGTTCATTGTATACTCCTAAAAAAAAAAAGATCTTTGAGATGAATGAGCATGGAGTTCAGAGCCAGTGACAAGAGGGCTGTGCCCCTACACCGGGGAGTGAGGTGATGAAACCTGTCATTTGGAAAGACTGGGCATAGTGTACAGGGGAGTGGACTGGGAGGCAGATAGCCTTTGTGCCTGAGGGGGTGTCAGAGAGAGCTGCAAAGACATTTCAGGTGGTGAATTCGAAGGCCAATAGGTTTTGGTGGTTCTGAGAGTGAAAGCAGGTAGCATGCCTGGGTTCAGAGACAGGTGTGTATTTGGAGGGGACGTCTACCAACCTTTGTTAGATTCACAAAGGCGACACTAGCTGCTAGAGGACTGAGCGTGTCTCAGAGGAAACAGGCAGATTCGTAAGATGAATCTGAAGAAAGGCAGTGTTTCTACCAGAGAAACCCAGCTAATGGGACTGGGATCCAAATCAAAGTAGGTTTGCAGGATTTGATTTGAAGTTGAAGAACCTGAGAAGTCATCCCAGTTCGGCTTAGCTCGGTGCATGACCAGGGACAGGATTTTCCCAGAGTAGGTGAAACGGGGCACAAGCCCTAGGAAGGGGTTCCGTTGGCACTAGTTGTGTGGACCAAGGGCCCCGAGGCAAAGATAAAGGTAAAAACACTTTACAGCTAAATAAATGTTATGATGAAGAAACAGCTGTGTTTTCAAAGCTATTAATTAAGATCATAATAGCTTAGCCTTCATCTTTTAAAATATAACAAAGCAATATGCCTTGCCTGCATTTAAGACATGATCTTAAAATTGTATTTTAAATCAAGTACCACCCAGTTGGTATATAGCCATACTTTTATTATTGTGCAAATATTTAACTCAAACTTTATGTAGTAAAATAAGACTCTTTATTCTGGAAATATATTCCACTGAAAGTGTTTACCAACATGGCTTTATGTCATTTTGACTAACAGTTGCCTACATGAATTGAAGAACATTAATATGCTACCCAATTTTCTAACTTTACTTGTCACAGGTGATTATATATTTATCATACTAAAGTCAAAGCATGTCAAATCCACAGGAATAGCACATGATAAGAGGGAAACAATATAGGCCTTTATAACATATTATTGATATTTTATTTAATCTATAACTGATTAGTATCATAAATGTGTCAGTTCCCATTTGATGCAAAGGAAAACCAGACTTGGGTAATTGTTTACACAGTCATATACATAACAGAGTTTAAAGTATTGTTTTTAATAATTAATTAAATTACTGGAAGTTTGAAATTCAGTGAGATGTTTTCAGCATCTATAGAACTGTTTACCAAGTATTTAGACAGAGACTATGAATTAAATATTAGTGTGGTGATTTGACAATTTTGATATTATGATGTGATCATTTAGTCTAAATGATAAAATTAGAAAACTGCCCTTTCCAACATTCACTAGAATATGTCAATATGGGTAGCCTTTGTTTCTACATCATTGGTGGGTTGCCAGTTTTTGAACTCTTGGTAGATAGGCCCAGTGATTTTCTTTGGAAAGTGGATGATTATTCCAGACAACCTTACCCCAATAGATGCTCTGTTATCTACCGAGCTGCTTATGTCAGAAACCTAAAATCATTCTTGACAACTTTTCCTCCTTTACAGTTGACATTCACCAAATCCTGTCAAGTCTACCCCCAAAATATAGATTGGGTCTTTTAATTTTTCTGTATCCCTCTGTTCTTCGCTCTATTCCAGTGTTTTCATGACCCATGCCTGTAAGTTCTATTTGCTACAATAAGAAATGTGACTAGTACCCTGCACGGAGCAAATTGCTCTGGACGAGTGGAAGTTACAAGCGTGACTTGGCAATTTATCTCTCAGTTCACCTTTCAACTTCAATTGAAAAACATGTTCAACGGTTGGCTCGATACACAAATAGATAGGTCCATATTCTGGGCCTTGTCCCTGTCCATGATCTTGCTTGCTTCCTTCCTTCCTGTGCTGTTCCATTTTCACCTTTCTTTATTCCTCTCACCGGCCACCCCCCAAACTTTCAACCTCTTAATCTCTGCTGCCCGTTCTCATGCTCTCTATCACGCTCCCCCTTCCTCCTTACTGCCCTGAAAATATTTATAACCTATCGTGTGCTTCTCAGAAACTTCTAAGCATATTTCTATTGTCTTCTTTCATCTGCACCACGATCCTATGAGGTCGGGACGGTTATGAGCTCAGAGGGCTTACGTTGCTCACTCAGGACCATACACTGACCAGAAAGAGGACTGAGGTGGGTGTGAGCAGTGCCACACTGGAGGTATGGACACCCATTAGCTTGGCGATATTCTGGGCAATAGATGAGTCAGGGGCTGAGTTAGGGTAGTGCCAGAGGGAATGTAAATAAGGAGGTGGTGGAGGGATACAAAGAACATAGATTCTTTTGACGTGCTGATGGGCACTTGTTAACAAAAAATCCACGGGACCCCACGAGTGCTGGAAGCATATTTCACTCCTCAGGCAACTTCACGTGAAATTCAAGTCACCAGAAGTACAGAACAGAAATAAGAGACAGCGGCCAAAACTGATTTCAAATTAGTTTCCAGAGTCGTAGTTCTCTGGTATGTTCCACATGATGACTTCCAAATTGCTGCAAGGACTTTCTTTCAGAGTGCCCGCCGTAGCCTTCTATGGGAATGCTATCCAGACCCAACCATCTTTTTAATAAAAAGCTCTCGCAAGAGTAACTGACTGTGTTTGGAGAGTCTAAAATGGGCTTGTCTTCACCCGAAGTTCATTCCGGAGAGAGTAGGGCATATATTCAGTGCACAATGAAAGATATGGAATTACAAATAGGAGCTTATGAAATGTGCCTTCGGGGAAAAATATGGGGTGGTGGGCTTATCATTTTTTTTTTCTGTTTTCTTACTTACTGCACATACTCACCCAGAGTGAAGGAAAAATAAAGTAATGGTTTAATGGATCCTAGGAAAAGAAAAATACCACGTTACTGAGCAAGACAGGCCCAACTCAGGCAATTGGGAGACTCGGCCCATGAGACCTTCTCCTCTCAATCCATAAACTTAACTGCTCTCTACCAGGCTTGAAAAATGAATCGTTTTTATGGTAATCAAAGAAGGAATAGAGGGATTTTAGGAAGCTAAATTTTGAAGTTTCTCTTTATTCCCTAATCTGAATAAAGGTAAAATTAAGCCTCGATTCAGATGGAACACTGCAACAGTGGACTAATTCTTCCCTCTCCAGTAATAAAAAGACCAAAAGTCAAGTCACAGCTACTAGAATTGATTTTTCCAAAGTCAAAGGTCACGTGTTAAGTACTTTTAATAAAAATCATTGCCAGGCTTGCTGATGAAAACTAGGTTGTTTTAAAAGAATGTTCCCATCATAGTGACAGCTTTAGGTGGCTTGCTGAGGGAACAGGAAGAGAAGTCTGAGCTACTGAGCAGTGGAAGAATAGGACCCATAGAGAAAATAAGGTACATTTCACCATTAGATAAGAAAAAAAAAAGGCTGAATGTTTCATGTAACTTTCTATAGCAATAGAGTCCAGGGGCATCTAGCCATAACTTTCGACAACAATATAATCTGGGGGCATCTAGCCATATCAACTATAAATAAAAACCCAAGAAGAAATGTGACCACCAGAATCTTTGCAATCTACCGTCACATGCTTGAAATCAATGAGAAAGCGTAAGCAACGCTAATAAATGTAGCAGCTACCTACAGAGGAGAATGAATAGAACTGCTAAAATCACTTCCAAAGATGAATCATAACCATGGAGAGAGTTCACTTCTTGGCGTGCAGAGTGTATAACTGAGTCTGTTAATTAATTGCTACTAGGCATCGATATTAACGTATCAGTGATGTGGGAATAATTGATGCAATTGCTGGAAAGCCTCAAGTGTGATAAAGAAAATTTGTTATCTGTCAAAAACTAGACTCATGTATGCATCGGTATTACTGAATTATCCATGGTTGTCTGGTGACTTACGTTTGGTAGACACACTAAGTACTATCCTTCCCTTTTCGGTGTGCAGATTGAGACTCAGTTCATCTATAAGACTTGTGAGAGGTCACTCAGCAAAGCTTTAGCAAAGCTTTAACTACAAATCAAAAAGTTCTCACTTTTGGCCTAAGACTTAACATCTACATTTGTATTTTTAATTTCTATTTGAATGTAATTTTGACTTTAAAAACAAGCTTCTGTAGTCCACAGAAGCTGGCCTTCCCTGATTTTCCTAGAGCTATGTATGAGAGGGATTATTGAATGCATTTAAAATGAATAATTTAAATTCAGCATTATTCCTTCTAAGAATAGTTTGTAGGAGAATTTAGATGAGTAAACTTGCCTCATAGAGGCCCCGTGATTCATTGGTTTAGTGTGGAATAAGTAAAAGAACATTAGACTCAACTGCTGGGAAATCTTCTAGTGTTAGTGTAAAGTGACCTCAGGTCTATCACTCATTTAAATCTGTACTTCAGTTTCCTCCTTTGCCAAATTATAAAATGGTGAAAGCATCTGGCACCACTACCGTGAAGTGCTGAAAAATAAAAATCAGGTGAGTAACAGAAGATAAATATAAAGTATGACTATTCGATGAAGACTAGTTTTCTTTCCCAGTTTTCAAAACACTTGAGAGAAAGAACATGTCCTCACATGTGCACATATGTGTGTATGGTGGGGAAGAAAGGGTTGATGGACTTGAGTTTATGGGGAGCCAGGGACAATATTTTATTCATTTATTCATTATTTTATGTCCCAAGCAACTTAGCCAAATACCTCAAACGAGCATGTTGACCCAACCATTTCAGTTCCTTTATCATGGCCTGAAATACTTCCCAATTTACAAAAAAAAAAAAATCTTCCTTTCCATTTCATTGTCCTATATATCCCATTCTCTTTAGCCACTAAAAGATTACAAAAACTTCCCTTGCAGGTTCTTCACATTGTCATGACACGTCGACCTTGTGCTTTACATTCCCTAAAATGCCTTTCTCATTCCCTCCATGAAGTCTTACTCAGACTTGAAGATGAGTTCCCTGTGATGTCTTTCTTGACCACCTGGGGCAGAATTAATCACTCCAGGACATCTACATTAGCACTTTGTTTTCATTATTAGTTTGTGTGCTTATTTCCTCAGCCAGAATGGATAAACCATGACTTATGTGGGTGTTGCTTCAACCCCAAGAATAGTGCTTGCAACACAGCAGGGATGCAGTTAATGTATTTTGAATGAATAATAATTACATGAATGAGACTCACAGCCTCTTGAACTTCCTGTGGAAGGCAATATAATAGCAGAAAATGATGTGCTTCGGACTCATGTCAGATCAGTTAAAATCCTTCCTCTATTACTTCTCAGCTGCATGAGTTTTTTACTTACCCACCCTGTGTCCCAGTTTATATGATTGTGCAAAGGTCATCGCAATAAATCTTAACTTACAGAATCATCACAAGTGCAAAAAATGTAAGTTGTATAGAGTGCTTAGACCACTGTCAGGTATATCGTAAATGCAAAAAAAAAAAAAATGTTAACAAATATTAGTAAAAGCAGTGTTTAATTTCTCATGTTTAAAAAATAGCAGGGGCACTCCCACCAACAGTGTAGGAGTGTTCCCTTTCACCACATCCTCTCCAGCAGCTGTTGTTTTTTGAGTTATTCATAATGGCCATTCTGACTGGAGTTAGGTGGTATCTCAGTGTAGTTTTAATTTGCATCTCCTTGATGATTAGTGAGGTTGAACATTTCTTCATGTATCTGTTGGCCGCTAGGATGTCTTTTGAGAACTGCCTGTTCATATCTTTTGCCCACTTTGTAATGGGGTTGTTTGTTTTTTTCTTTTCAGCACGTTTGAGTTCCTTGTAGATCCAAGATGTTAGGCCTTTGTCAGACCTGGATTTGGCAAAAACTTTTTCCCAGTCTGTGGGCTATCTCCCTGCTCTCTTTATAGTTTCTTTGGCTTTGCAGAAGCTTGCAGTTTTATGGGGTCCCACTTGTCTATCTAGTGCTGCTTCTGTGGAAATCAGTGTGGCGATTCCTAAAAGCTCTAAAAATCGACCTTCCATATGACCCCACAATCCCCCTACTGGGAATATACCCTGAAGAACTCAAATCACTGTAAAAAAAAGATACCTACACATGTATGTTTATCGCAGCATTGTTCACAATAGCAAGATCATGGAACCAACCATACTGTCCATCAAAAGAGGACTGGATTTTTAAAATGTGGTACATATACACAATGAAATATTAGCAGCCATAAAAAAAGAACAAAATCATGAATTTTGCAGCAACCTGTATGGAATTGGAGTTTATAATACTGAGTGACCTCTCACAGAAACAAAGATCTGAGTATCACATGTTCTCACTCATATAGTGGACCTTGAACATCTATCCTAACACTATAAGAAAAGGATTGACAGTGGTGGGAAACTATGGGAGGGCAGGGAGGGGAAGGGAGGTGGCATTAACAGTAGTCAATATCTGTCTGGGGACTGGGGATCACACCTCATCAACGAGGGTACCTGCACAATGCATATTGTATAACTAACCCTTAACTGTACCCCACAATTTTAAAATTAAAAATATGTTTAAAAAAACTGTACCTCAAAAAAAAATAGTGGAGGCAAATTAAATGACCTCAGCAGTGCCATAATATTTTAAATGTATTCTAACAACTTACATAATCAGGGCAAGTCTATGTAACTAGGTTTCTCTGAAATTATTGCAACACATTCGTTATAAAATTACAATTCATCATTATATGCAGATTTTTGTATTTGCAAATTTGCCTACCTGGTAAAATTTATTTGCAACCCCGAATCAATACCAATGGTGATTTTGTGGTTATGCACAGAGCAGTGAAAAATTTGGGTTGCCAGATGTGCACATTTCCAGCTGAGTTGAACAAGAAGATGCTCCGTCTTCATGCTTTGCCCTTTCTGCGATCTACTTGGTGCCATGATTTTTTGTGTGTTTTTACACTTTTTTGGTTGGTGATTTTGCTGTTGAAAATGGTCTTAGAGTATAGTGCTGAAGTGCTGTTCAGTGTTCCTAAGAGCAAAAAGTCTGTGATGTGCTTATTTCAGGAATTAAAGTTCAATGTTAGTGAACTGGCAATACTGCAATATTAAACAAGTTATCTTTAGACAGAAACACACATAAAAAAGGTTATGTATCCATCAGTTGACAAAAATGTTGCAGCCAGAAACTCAAAGCAAACAAACAAACAAAAAACACTAGGCCTATATTTTCTCTGGGAGCACTATTTCAGAATTCTCAAATTCAGTGTGGTGGGCAATTTTATAGAATGTAACAGAAAGTGCTTAGTGAGTAAGTGTGATTTTACATGATAGTTGTTCTGCTTTTCCAAACAATTTAGAGTACCAGCTAATTTTTAGGAGTTCTGGAAGAAGGATAGCAGATTTCTGCCTCCCTAAAGAGTATTTCTCTGCTCTGCCTCCCTGCCACATGACTGAAACCAAGTCGGAGAGGCCTTGGTGCCCTGGCCCATGCACGAGACTCTCAACTCATTCTTTGACTTGGGTCTGGATTCTTTGTAACAACCAATCATTTGTTTCTACCCCCTCCAAAGAATAAATTCATGTGTTTATTTTTTAAATTAACTTAAATGTTTATCAAGCTATTATATGTACCTTATTTTTAAATCAAATAGTACTAACAGATATGTCATAAAAACCATTAGTTCCTTTCTCACCCCTGCCAACCTTGTTCCTGCTCTCTAGACTGCCATATTGATCACATTTAGCTGTTATTATTTTTCTGACCTTTTCCCCTGTTGTCCAACAATGCACTCATATAGGTGTTTCTTGATTCACCAGTCTTAGATATCATCGACTGGTTTATTTTTATGTCAGGATTTTATGTTGACACACTTCCGTCCTCACTTCTCTTCCCCAGTTTTCTTCCTTTTCTCTTCTTGCTACTGGTCCTTCTCATCTTCCTCCTTCTTCGATTGAAGTATAGTTAAAATAAAGTGAAATGTACAGATCTGAACTGTCGGGTTCCACAGCAGCTCAGGGTTCGTTTTCTAAGGCTTCCATAACAAATGCTACAGACTGGGTGGCTTCAACAACAGACATGGCCTTCTCCATTTCAAATACTGGAAGTTTAAGATAGAGGTGGTTGCAAGTACGGTTTCTTCGATGGCCTCCTTCGTTGGCTTTGAGATGGCATCTTCTAGTGCCTTCACATGGTTTTGCCCTGTGTGTATCGGTGTTCTAATATTCTCTTCCTTTTAGGCCAGCAATTATATTGAATTAAGGCCTACGCAAACGATCTCATTTAAACTTAATTACCTTCTTAAGAGACTTATTTCCAAATGAGCTCACATTTTGAGACACTGGTTGGTACAGCTTCAACACATGAGTCTTGGTGGGCACTATTAGTCCATAACAATGTGTTTTGGCAATTGTATCCACTAGTGTAACAAACATAAATCAATATGCAGAAGATTTCCATCGCCCCCAAAAGTCTGCTATCATTTCATTTAACCTCCCAGAGCAACTGCCATGGACTATTCTGACTGCTTTTTCCTATAGGTTAGTTTTGTCCATCCTTGAACTTCATATAAACAGATTTAAACAGTATGTACGATTTTGAGTCTGGTTTCTCATCGCTTTGCAGATTTCTTGGATTTCAAATATTTTTATCTGTTTGTTCTCTCTTTTCCTGGAGCACACCTTTCGTCAGCCTTTTGATAATAGGAACACAGATGGACATCCTTGAAGCAGTGTATATCTGAAATAGCCAAATATACCTAGACAAGTATATATTCTTATACTTGTAATATTCTATCCTTATCCTTGATTATTTATTTGGCTAGATGTAGAATTTTAGGTATCATTTTGTCAGTATTACTGTATGCTTCTTAACTTTATTTTTTATTTTATTTTATTTTATTTATTTATTTTTTTGAGTTGGAGTCTCACTCTGTCGCCCAGACTGGAGTACAGTGGCCGCTCCCGGTCACCGCAGCCTCAACCTGCTGGGCTCCGGCGATCCTTCTGCCTCAGCCTTCCAAGTAGCTGGAGCTACAGGCGTGCGCTCCCACACCTGACTAATTTTTTGATTTATTGTAGAGATGAGGTCTCACCAAGTTGCCCAGGCAGGTCTCAAACCCGCAGGCTCAGGTAATCCACTCACCTCAGCCTCCCAAGGTTAGCAGGCTGAGCCACTGAGCCCGGCTGCTTCTTAACTTTAAATGTTTAGAAATCTGACGTCATTTTTCAGTAATGTGCCTTTTCATTTATTTTATGAAACATTCCACACAATCCTTCTCAGACTGAAGTCTCAAGTATTCCAGTTGTGCAGGTTTTATTGGGATATGGGGTCATTTTATCATGTTTTTCTAATTTTTTAATTTTTTCAGCTTTTCATTTGGGTGTTGGAAATTGTGAAATAAACCTCCAATTTCGTATCCTTTCTTTCCAATTTCCTCTTACTACATTTTTCGCACTGAATTTTGAGATATTTATTTTACTGTCTCTTCCAACTTATCTATTTAACATTCGATTTGTGCAAATTATATTTGTGACCATTTTTTTCTTTCAATGTTCTTGTATTTTTATCCTGTTCGTGGTTGCAGTATGTTTTCTTGCCTTATGGCGACATCTTTCTGGATCTTGTTCTATGCATTGCTGCTGTTTCCTTCGGGTGACATTATCTTCTTACGTGATACTTTTTCACTTTCTTTTACGCTAAGGGTAATTCTTTGATGCCTGGTAGTCTTAAATTGTCAGTTTACATTAAAATGAAGTAGTAAAAAGCTGACTTCAAACTGCAAATTTTAGCACACGAGTGGGGCTTAAGTGGTAGTCTCACTGTGGGGGAATCCGTCTCGGATACAATGGTTACTTTATCGAGGCAAAAGTCATTAATTTTCTCTAGGGGATTGTCGGATACTCTTCCTGGGAAGGATATAGCTGGTAGCCATTGTTCTGGGTATCAGATGAAGAGAGAAGACATGGGTATCTCACATCTTTGACTTATTAGTTCTCGCCCTCATCCCTGCTCTCTGTGCTTAGCATCTCTAAAACTTGGGCCTCTGTGCTCAATATCCCTAAAGGAAAGTTCCGCTAGCTGTTTCGAGGGCAGGGAGGACTAGTAGACGAATTTTACTGTGTCCGTCCCCTGCTTCAGCCCCACCCTTCAGTCCTACCATCCGAGTTACGTAGGAAGAAGCAGTGTCCAGGTACCCTAAACGTTTTAATGCGCTTCATTGTCTTGTTTTTAATTAACATCGCTTCGGAAGACATTCAGGCTTCAGCTTTTTCCTAGGGTCACCAGGGCTCAGTCACCAGGGCTCCCTCCAGTTTGCACCTTCCAAGTATCAGCTGATGTCTCTTCTCCAATATAGTCTTATTCTCCTTTCATGGGTTTACACCATTTAGAATATTTTACTGTCATTTTAGTGGCGCGTGCAAACGAGAGGCGATAATGCGTTCAGTCAATCAAATGAATTATGTATTTGTGTTAAAATCAGACAAATAAGAATGCTATCAGATTGTAACAATGCATTTAATTTGTCTCTAAGTGGCAATCACGAACACTTTTCGCTTCTCTGCTTTCTTCACACTTGCGTTTGGGTCACTTCTTTGACCCTGTCCTGTTGTCCTTTTTTTCCTCTGATGTTTTAATTTGCATTTATTATTTTACAGAGTATCAAAGTAAGCTGGCTACCCCCTCCATCAGGAACACAAAATGGATTTATTACCGGCTATAAAATTCGACATAGAAAGACGACCCGCAGGGGTGAGATGGAGACGCTGGAACCAAATAACCTCTGGTACCTGTTCACAGGTCAGTGTTCACAAGGTGTAGACTGCAAAGTTTTTGATGAATTAAATGAATAAAATATACTCTCATGTCAAAGGAACATTGCCTTTCTTTTCCCTGGCAGATGACATTTATTGGGTGGAGCAAGAATAGCCTTTTCTTTTTTAACTTTATATTCTCTGTTATGTTTTCATGATATATTTTGCTCTGAATCTTCTTAATAAATGAATCACAGAATTTGTATTCATATTAGTTGCTCAGCATTGCTGATTCAACAACACTCCTGTGATCTAATAACTTTTCATGCTTTAATAACTTTTATTTTAGTCATCTATTACAATGGTTAAAAATAAGTTATGTTGATCCCCCTCTCCCAAACTCTAGGGTTGAGGATGGGGTAGAAAGTGAAGAAGAAGGTAGATTGGGATCAAAGAGAGATATTATTCTACCTTCCACAAATACAAAAGTAAATTCACGTTTGTAGCAATATTGATAGTTCCTAGTAAGTCAAACTTCTCTATGAAAACTGGACCCAGTTTCCATGCAAAAAATATGATTTTTTTTATTTTATAAAATGAATAATATATTTCCTTTAATTATCACAACGTTTAATATTACGAACTTTAATGCATCTTATCTTATAATGCACGCTTTAACTATTACAACCATTAGTGCCTATCAGTCCAGGCTCCTAGAAACCTGACTGAGGTAAGTCTTTCAAGGCAATGCCCTGGAGGTGTAAACTCAGCGGATCAAAAGTGAGGGAACAAGGAAAGCAGACCAGAGAAGAAGAGAAATCAGGTCGTGGTTTACATGATTTGAGCTGTGACAGTCACAACGTTGGAACGACCACAAAGCTTGCTAGTTTGCCTGCATGTCTCGTGAGAAGCCACATGAACCACTGTCTCACAATCCATGACTAGATAGGAACCATAGGCAGAGTCCCCCCTTGTCTATCATTGGTCAGAGTCCACCAGCAAGTTGCTGACCACTCTGCACTTCCAGACAGTCATCCATGAAACCAGAGCTTCTGAAGAGGGAGCAGACATGGAAGTTTCTCCTTGTCAGGCTGTATTAATGCAGTGGTGGCTTGGCTTAGGGTAGCAGCAGTGCTTAGGGCTTTATAGACCTGGGAATAACCTGAGCTACTCTAGGGATGCAAAGCCAGTAGAGTGGTTCATGGCAGATATGAAGAGGTGAAGTGGTACATATACTGGGGAAAGACAATATACATGCTATAAAGTGTGTGACTTAAAACCAATGAATGAAGGAGACTAGCAATGCACATGGAAAAAGGAGGTAATTAGTGTATCCCTTTTCTCTACACAAGATATTCAGTAAATTTCCATTTGAAATCATCACATGCATGCACACACACACACACACACACACACACACACACACGCACACGCACACACACATTGTAAGCTTCTTGTTTAGGTTATAATAAGAGACTTGAAAGTAACCTGGGTTTTGGCCCTCAGGATTTTTTTTTGTCTTTTACACCTATAGAATTTTAACATAATGATCAGAGTGCTCCCAAAGTAGATTGTCAAAAACCACACTGCGTGACTTAAACCTCGACTCAATCTCCTGGGCAGGCATGGTGTCAAGTATGCTAAGAGAAAGTTGTGACGTTCTACCAACTCCATTTTTAAAGTTTTTAAAAAGCCAGGATCCTGTTTTCTTTTTGTTCCCTGGTGAAATAATGAGAAGAAGGTAAAAATAATTAAAGTGCGGTTTACATGCTAATTTATTAGGATACTTAATATAACATATTGGTTACTTTGAGAGAAATCATCAAAATTAAAAAAACTTTCAGAAAATTTTTCAGTATAATTTCTAGATTTAATAATAGACTAGAAGAGACCTTGAGGCTAATTTAACCCAAGCCTTGTTTTTTTATACAGATAGGGAGACTCTAAACCCTGAAACTTTACCATCATTGCTTTTGCTCCTAAAACGAAAGAGACTAAAAACATAAAATTAACTTTTTGTTATAAATGAATTAAAGGATAAGTATTCCAATAGAAAAACTAAGAATTGGATATTAAATTCACAGAACTGTAAACAGCCAATAAAGTTGATAAAATGCTCAATCTCATTAGTAAATATAGACATGCAAATTAAAACAAAAATGAGTTAGCGTTTTCTTTTGATTGAAGTACTAAAGATAAAAATAAATGATGGCGCCCTAGTCTAAAAAGCATATGAGAAGTGTGAAATCTCACATAATGTTTGTGGAACAGACAACTTCTAGAACATGCTTGGAAAGCAATGTGTAGACATGTGTGATATACAGATGCATATACATGTGTATGTATGTGTGCATATATACATTTTTTTTCATAAAGATATGACCTAGCTTTCCAAATTCTCTGAGAGTTTCCTAGGAAGTAATTGCATTTTTTTAAAAGTTTTTTTAACTAGAAGCATTCATTACAATATTAATTTAACTGCAAATGATTTTTTTTAAAAAACTAAATTTCCAACTACAGGCAGTTTCCTGGGCAATTCAGACACAGTTGTACCGTGGCATTCTAGACATCTATTGAAAATAATGTAGTGCAAAAATATTAAATTGCATGTTAGATATTTAAAATAAATATCTCAGTTCTAACTCAGTGTTAGCACATGTCTCTATTTACAAAGATATGCAATCATATATAAAATACCTGGAACAACCTAGGTAGCAAAATATGAATGGCGAATGTTTCTTGCCTTTGTGACAACACAATATGTATTTTTAATTACACATGTAAAGTGAAATGTAAAACGTAGAGACCCTCTTCCTGTACAACATCATTTGGTGACAACAAATGGAAGATTTCCTCCCACTAAAACTAAGTCAGCACTAGCTGAACAGCTTGTGGTCTGGAAAATAAATGAAGAGGTAGTAACCTCATGGTCAACAGAACATGCTGGTGTTCACTGCTTGGCATTCAGGAGTTATTTTGGCCAGTGGAATTCAACACATTCCATTCTGTATCATCAACAAAATTCTGACTCCCTAAATACACAAAAATTTAGGACGTTCCTTTCTGCGTGAGGTAAAATCATTGGAAAAAATAAAGGGAGCCATGGGCATTAGCCTTTTTATCATCAAAGATTCTGTGTTAGGCTAGGGTGCCCAAGCGACCATAAATGTGGTTGTTTAAACCAACAGATGTTTATTGTCAAAGTTCAGCAGGCCACGTGTCGGAAATCTAAGCATTGGTGGGTTTGGTTCTTCTTGAAGGCTCTGGGGGAAGCTCCATTCCATGCCTCTCTCCTAACTCCTGGCGCTGCCTGCAGTCCCTGGTGTTGCTTGGCTTGTAAATGCTTTGCTCCTGTCTCTGGCTCCATTTCTGCATCATCTTCCTCTCTGTGCATTCTGTGTTCTCTCCTGTTCCAACAAGGACACCGATCATTAGATATACAGCCTCCATCTGAAATCCAAGATGCTTTCATCTGGAGATGATTAATTCTATCTGTGAAAACCCCATTTCTAATTAAGGTCACACACTGGTGTTCCAGGTATACATGAATTTGGGGAGGATACCCTTCAGCCTACTATAGACCCCTTTTATTATTTTTCCTCTCAAGGGTAGTCATTTTGACTTATATCCTCTAATAAACTTTACTTATTCAAAAATAAACAACTCAGGTCTACATTTGTCTTTGTCTAAGATATGTATGACAATTCGAGCTTCTAATCAGTATGGGGTAAGCCATTACCACTATGGTTTATTATTATTCCAGCCAAAAAACAAAGAAATGAGATGAGTTCATTAGTTTGTTATTGGAAATACCTTACAAAGGTCCATTCCCTTTTTAGAGTTGTAGAAATCTGAACACCAAATGTGGAACCTTCCTTCATGGTGTTACTTCTTCATTTCAAGAGTTATAAATATGCATTTAGAAGCACAAACAGAATCTGAGCAATTATATTTGTAATTGATGTCAGATAGTTACTGCAAAAAATGCACATACGTCTTTTCATTTTGAGTGAAAGCCACAAGAAGAGTGGAGGAAGAGCGTCACACACTTAAACATTAAAAAGAAGTTTTACAAAGTCTCTGTGTTCCTCTTTTCTGCTCTGTGACTGAACACCGCTTGCATTTCTAGGCATCATGGGAATGTCTTCAGTGCTGCCAAGCATTAAAAGAAGCCGTAAGCACCACACACTGCGAAATTGGCTGTGGTTTATACTTGTCCCCAGGATATATCTAGCAACTTACACACTTTGTAGTAAGCCAAAGTAATTGATTTTCCACATGAATCTTCAGCATTGTAGAATGTAAAGGATTTGACCCCATGTTTTCCGTGCCTGTAAGATACATGGGTATATTGATTTGACTGTTAGAAAATTGGAAATGCCAGAATGCTTCATTTGTATGATATAAATATTCAGGTGTAGAGACCCAAACTTTTTTTTTTTTACAATCCTATATTTGTTAGACAGGTGTTTTTTGTTATGTGTGTACTTTTTATGGGAATAAGGAAACACCAGCAATAACACTGTAAAACAAGCATTTTAACTCATTTCTACCAGTTTTATTGTGAGAACCCATGTCAACTAACTTTTAAAGTACTGTTTTTAGTTTTTGATCGCTCTTCAGAGAAGCTTATTTGGAATTGAATTTAAGAGTTGTCTTGTGTTTCATGGCCAATATAGAATAAACATAATGATAAACACGCACTGGTATTTTAGGGACTGAAAAATTGAAACAAAAGCATAGCAATTTCATAATGGGATTTACATTAGGGAAATAAAGAGAAATTATATAGCTTAAATAATATGCTTTCTCTCATCATAAGATCTAAAAAATTAGAAATAGAACAGAAGAATTACAAAGCTTGAAGGCACCTAGTATTTAGGGATAGAAGCAGTCAGAGATAATCTGCTTTCAGCAATACAATTTTTAAAGATAAAATAGCATTGCTAATTACACCATACTTTCTTTAGAATAAAGCTATACTTAGAAATGTCTAGGAAACACATACACACACATACACACTTGCACCCATGCATGTTGTGATTGAACTTTAGAATCCTGGCAAGCCTAGCAGAAAGCACACAGTTTGTCTTGTTCAAACCCCTTATCTTCCAGAAGAGGTAACTCAGGTCTGGAGAGTGACATTGCTGAGGTCGACCTCGAATTAAGGAGGTGAGGTCGGCTATATTGCTGACGTTCTGACTCCTAGTTATGTGTTCCTTGTACCACGCTATGCTGTCTTCAGTTCACTTTGTAAGTAACCCAGGCTGTTCTATGACTTTGCAAGAGAGTATCGATATTTAAAATAACGTTTAGCCTCGAAAACAATAACAACCACATTGCCACTTATTGAGCTCTGATATCAGCCACTCTATTAACAGCTTTATATATGTTTCCAATTTAATCTTTTAAACAATTTCTTATTTACATATCCCCATTTTGTTGATGAGAAAGTTGAATCAAAGGAGGGCTAGTTTTTCATGGTCACACAGCTCATAAATGATGGAACAAAAATTGGAACCTAATATTGCCAAAATTTAGAACCTGTAGTCTTACCTTTAAACTGTACATCAGTGTTTTTCTGACCATAGGCAAGGTGTGTGTAATTATATCAGCATATAAAGAGATCGTGAAAAAGTGTAGGAATGGACAGAGATGTCTATTGGATATTAAAAAATGAAGATTATTTTGGCAACTAGAGGAGCTGAATAACTCTAGGAGATATTAAATCAAAACTTACTGGCCAGTTTATTTTTAAAATGGTATTTAATACTCTCATCATCTCTATTTAGGAAACACATCCAAGATAATAACTAGAAATATGCATACAAAAAAAGGCATAATTACAGACTGGTTTCAGTTTACTCCACTTTCAATGAATGAATGAATACATGCATACATACGTAAAAGCAAAATTGGAAGATCTTTTGATATAAGCTATCAGAGTTAAGGCTCCCCCAAAATTTCTTAGTCATGGTAATTATTGGTATAATTTTTCAAGATATCTCCTTTTTCTAGTAGGGTAACATTTTAAAACAAGAGAACAACTTAACACTTTATACTAAGTTTTGAGTATTATTCATTTCTTAGGTTGATTCACTGTCAACATAATAGAGTCATGAATTGCATCCTGCCTGTCTGCTCATTATTCAATTCTGATTAATCACTATAAACAGAATTTCTTTGCATGACTGCATAGAGCTTTATATTTGTTGCTGGCATCTCTCCTGGGTTCCAGCCTAGATCATGTGGGCTTTTAAAGTCAGGTGACCAGCAAGAGATAGGACAGAGCCGAGATTGGTTGGTTACCCAAGGTCAGTCCAGGTTCTGATTAAAATACCATACAGTCCTCTAGCTTAATCTCTCAGAGTCTTCTTGCCCTTGTCCTTGTCTCTAAAAGTAAACTCTTTTTCAGTGTCCCAAGTATTAGTCCTCTTCACATCCATTAAGGGCTTGATTTTATAAATTACTTTTTTTTTTTTTGAGTTGAAGTCTCACTCTGTCGCCCAGACTGGAGTGCAGTGGCTGCTCCCGGCCACCGCAGCCTCGACCTGCTGGGCTCCAGCGATCCTTCCGCCTCAGCCTTCCGAGTAACCAGAATTACAGGCATGTACTACCACGCCCGGCTGATTTTTTGATTTATTGTAGAGATGAGGTCTCGCTGCCCAGGCGGGTCTCGAACCCGCGGGCTCAGGCAATCCACTCACCTCAGCCTCCCAAAGGCGCGGGATTACAGGCTGAGCCACCGAACCCGGCTATAAATTACTTTTACAAGCAGTTTTTCATGTGAGCCTCACAAGAACACTATAAAGTGGAAGTATATATTATGACCTAATCATTTTGGATGGAAAATAGAGATTAAAAGAACTTTCAGTGCATCTAAAACTTGCCCAGTCAGTTACCCCTCAGCACATAGAAGCAGCAAAATCTCCAACCTAGACTTCTGAAGGGAATGTCCAGACTCCCTCTTTGAAGAGCCAATGCATTTCACTGCAACTTGCACTTACCTGGGTATAAATAAATATCACAGACTTAATTCTGTTGACAAAAGTTTGATACAGAAAACACTGAATTTAGAATCCAAAGACTTGGGTAAGCATAATCTAAAAGAGAAATTTTTTTAAAAATTCCATTAGTGCAATCTGTCTGTAGGTGATACTATGGTAAGGCACATTCAGTGCAATCTGAGGAAGAAATTTTCCAACAAGCAAGCAGAACCTTTGAGGGTGAGTGACTGCCATTGGTGTATTGTCATTCAACCAATGTGATCCTGCTTTATTCACAGGGACATTTTGTTAGATGTTCAGCAATATATGAACAATTTGACTAGACATTATTAAAGATTTCCTTTAATAATATAATGGGACTCTATGTATATTTAAATATTTGTATACTTAAGTTAGCATTTCTGGGTGTTGGTAGTGAGAAAGACTTCACATCACAGCAGGTATATTTAGAATAAAATGCAAAATCAAAAAAATTTTAAGATAAAACGTAATACTTAAAAGAAATTGGACAGGATTTTCAGAGTGACCTAGAGCACTAATATCTACAGGGTGCTAAAATCACTCGAGATGTAGGAGAGGCGATGATATAGAGAACTCTCCTGCCATATGTGGTTGGGAGGGATATTCTGATAAATAACTTGAGCTGGCCAGGTGAGGCCCCATTGGGGAAACATTTAAAATGCAATACATGATCTCACAGCTTTCTAACATTAACTTCAAGTTGTTAGCAGACTTTGTTTCACTCAAAACTGAATTACTGACGCTGACTGATCCTGAACTCAAGCATATAAATCAAAATTTGGCAAAATTATAAGGAGAAATTAGTGTGTCTATCTTATGGTGAGAAATTTTAACCGACTTCTGTTAAAAATGGATAGATTGTGTGTAAAAATATTCGCTTGATTTAAAGTCAAATCAATGGAACAAACTATAGGACATTCAAAAATATTACCATTTATATGTCAAATATTACAGATGATAAATTGGTGTATCAGTCAGGGCTCAACCAGAAAGAGCCAGTAGGAAATAAATACTGAGAAATGTGTTGCAGGGAGTTGGTTTAAGCGACTGTGACCGCTGACGAGACAATTCCACGATCCCAGGGCAGGCCATCGGAAAAGGCAAGCTGAAGTTAGTATCCAGGGCAGGACAGAATTTCTGCTACAGGGTCAGATGACTCTGCTCTCCAGGACTTTTACTTTATTGACTCTGGGCCACCCAGGTCAATATTCCTTACACAAATTCAACTGAATATGGGCTTTTGTATTGCTAAGAAAAACCTTCACAGCTAAACCTTTATTATTGTTTGATTGAATAACTGGGGACTGTAGCTCAGCCAAGTTGACCCATAAAACTGACCACCACAGATGGTATTTAAAACCAGTGGTTGGAAACAGTGTTGGCATAACTGTTTATCCACTTTGAAGAAAAATGAAATCAAAGTTCTACATAATACAAAAGAGTGTATTTTGATGGATTAAAACTTTATTTCCACTACAAAAGTCAGTGATTAGGTAACCGTGTTTCCACCAGTGTTCTGTCCCTATTAAATTTCTAATTAAAAAAAATATTTTTAATACCACTGTTTCAGTAATCAGCAATAGTACCTATGAAGTGATAAAAGTATTAAAAAATATTAGATCAATTCCAGGTTAACAAATTAACGTGAGTACAAACCAACTTGAGGAATGACAAAGCGCTTACGTCCAAAGTATCTCTTTGCCACTTTGTTGCTGATGCTGAATGTTGTATTTTAACCAAATATTTCCTTTGCATTAAGCACTGTTGTATCCAGTCAGTTTAGTAGATTTTTCAAGAGTTGCCTCATGTGTGCATCTTCCATGTATCAGGCACTGCTGTGGGCTCTGTGGATATACAATAATACCCCAATAATAACAAAGTTATAACAGCACTAATGACATCCTCAGTACACGTCCTCATGGGGCTTCCAGACTATTTTATAAAATTAGAAGCTTCATTATAAAATAGTGCTTTGTATTATAGATATCTTTATGTGAGTGGATTTATCAAATGGTCTTCTCTAATAGTACTGTTTATTGAAGGCAACTGTCCCTTGGCAGTTTATTACAAATCCTTTCTAACCATCACTTGAAAACTATCTCCTACTAGAAGTTGGAATTCTCCTAAGCACTAAGTACTCATCTTTCTATGCAAAAAGTTGCAAATATGTAACTTTGTACATGATGTAAGCATCATTTTTCCAATAATTCATTTTATTTACAAATTTTTCATGGCACCAAATTATTTGTGCTATTTCAGATTAATGGAAACAAAATTTAAAAGATTCGATTGTTATGTTAATCAGGGTTGTTTGACTCCTTGAATTTGAAAAATTTGACCTGTTGAGTTCTCAATGTCTCAAAAATGTCATATAGTCTTTTGACAAGTATCATTTGCTTTATAATAATTTGCTGTGTCAATGAGCACCCAGTTTGCATCCTGGGAGTAAAGCCCACCCGATCATGATAGATAATTTTTAAAATATACTTCTGGATGTGGTCTGTTAGTATATTGCTGAGAATTTTTTCATCTATATTTATCAGGGATATCAGCCTGTAGTTTTTTTTATTTGTTTGTTTTTTGTTGTTTCCTCTGTTGTGTCTTTGCCACCTTTTGAATTCATAGAATGAGGAGTCCTTCCTTCTCAAATGTTTGGAATAATTTAGTTGCTTCAGTAGTGAAACATCTGGTAGAACTCAGCAGTGAATCCATCGGGTCCAGGACTTTTTTTTGGTAGGTAGGTTTGTTATTACTAATTCAATTTCATGGCTCATTATTGGTCTTTTCAGGGTTTCAATTTCTTTCTGTTTCAATATTGCAAGGTTGCATGTTTCCAGAAATCCCCTCTAGATTTTCTAATTTGAATGCATACTGATGTTTATAATAATCTCTGATAATCGTTTGTATTTCTTCTGAATCTATTGTAATATCGCTTTATTCGTCTTTGAGTGTATTTATTTGAATTTTCTTTTTCTTTTCTTTTTTTAACCTTACCAGCGTCTATTGATCCTGCTTATCCTTTCAAAGAACCAGCTTTTGGACTCCATCCTTTGTGTGGTTTTTATGGTCTTAGTTTTGTTAATTTCTGCTCTGATATTGGTTATTTCTTTTTTTTCTGCTGGCTTTGGTTTTAGTTTGTTTATGTTTTCCTAGTTCTCTTAGCTGAGACATTAGACTGTTTATTTGAGATCTTTTTACCCTCATGATGTGAGTGTGCAGTGCCATAAAATTTTCTCCTAGCCGCTCTGGCAGCCTCCCCGAGTTTTTTGTGTGTTGTGTCTTTATTCTCATTTACTTCAAATAATTTTTTAAGTTTCTGTTTTGATTTCATTATTTACATAAAAATCATTCAGAAGTAACCTTTTTTAAAATTACCATGTGTTTATGTGTTTTTGAGGATTCCTTTTGGAGTTGATTTCTAGTTTGATTTTACTGTGGTCAGAAAGATGCTTGGTATGATTTCAATTTTTTGGAATTTATTTAAGGTTGATTTATGACCAATTAGGTGGTTGATATTGGATTTGATCCATGTGTGAATGAGAAAAATGTACATTTTTGTGGGTTACTGGGTGAAGTGTTCTGAAAATGTCTGTTAGATCTAACTAGTCAAATGACAAATTTAAGTCCAGGATTTCTTTGTTAGTTTTCTGTCTCAATAATCCGTCTAAAGCTGTCAGTGGGGTGTCGAAGGGCAAATTGCAATTGTTTTATAAATCTGGGTATCCCTATGTTGGTGTGTATCTATTTAAAATAGCTAATATTTTTGTTGTTGGGTTGAATCTTTTATCATCACATATTGCCTTTATTGCCTTTCTCCATTTGTTTTGGTTTAATATCTGTTTTATCTGATATAAGAATAGCTACCCCTACTCTTTTTTATTTTCCATTTCCCTAGTAAACCTTTCTCCATCCATTTACCTTGAGCCTATCGGTGTTATTAGAGGTGAGTTGGATCTCCTGGAGACAGTAGGAAGATGGGTCTTATTTTTATAATCCAGTTTGCCTCCATATGTCTTTTAAGTGGGACACTGACATCATAAATGCTCGGGGTTACGGCAGATAGGTGAGAGTTTGTTCCTGTTACAGCGTTGCTGAGGAAGTGCTTCTGCTCTCGCTTTTGTGGGCAATTTAGAGTCTAGGAGCTGTGTGCTTACTTGTATTTTTGTATTGTGTAGTGTCCTTGTGTTTTCATGTTTAGAACTCCCTTAGGCATCTCTTGTAGGGCTAGTCTAGAGGCAATGAATTTCTTTAGTGCCTACCTGTCTGAAAAAGATTTTATTTCTCCTTTATTTTGAAGCTTAATTTGAAAGGGTAAGAAATTCTTGGGAATCTCTTCTGACTTGTAAGGTTTCTGCTAAGATGTCTGCGGTTACTCTGATGAGTCTCCCTTGGTAGGTGTTCTGTCCCTTCTCTCTAGCTGCCCTTAAGATTTTTTTTTTCTTTCATGCTCACTTTGGTTAATCTAGTGACTATGTGTCTTGGGGATGGTCATCTCATATATTATCTTATAGGCGTTCTCTGGATTTCTTGTGTCTGCGTGTTGGCCTTTCTATCTAGATGGGTGGGGTTTTCATGGTTTTTGTCTGCCACTACTTTCTCCAGAGAGCTCCCGTTTTCTTCTCCTCTCTCAGGAATGTCGTTCAGATATGATATGGTTTCTTTACATGATCCTATACCTCTCAAAGACTTTGTTCGTTTTTCTGAAATTTGTTCTTCTCTCCTTTTATCTGACTGGGTTGTTTATAGGGATTCGTCTTCAAGCTCTGAAATTCTTTCCTCGACTTGGTCAAGTCTGTATTTAAGGCTTGCAGTCGGGTCTTGAAATTCCTGGAGTGAGGTCAGTGTGGTTCTTTTGTAGAACGATCATATCAATTTTTAATTCTTGGTCAGTTTTCATGACCTCTCTGATTTGGGGGTCCACTTTCTCTTGGATATGGAGGAGTTTCCTTGCCATTCATATTCCGAAGTCTCTGTCATTGCAGATTATTCGTTCTGTATATGATTCTTTGCTTGGGAGCTAGTTCAGTCGTGTAGGGGCAGCAAAACATTCTCTTTGTGTGTGTGTGTTGCTGCGTTCTTGCACTGATTTCTTCTCATTCCAGGCTGCTGATGCTTTGCTGTCTCTCTCTTTCTCTCTCTCTCTCTCTTAAAAATTAGTTTGCTATTTGGGGGCTTGAGCTCTTTTCATTTTTTTACTGTTTTGTCCTTTATGAGTGCGGTTGTGGTATCTGTCGGGTATGGCCAAATGGCTTTGTTCCTCTGCATCTTCGGAAGGTCAGTGCCGTGGACGGGTTCCCGGCTTCCAGCAAGATTCACGCTCTGGCTGTTTCGGGGGCTCCTCCTTGCAGGGGCGCGTTTTTGTTAAGTGGTCGGGTTGAAGGCCTGCGCGTGGCGCTCAGAAATGAGGTCTGGGCCGGGCTCGGTGGCTCAGCCTGTCATCCCGGCACTTTGGGAAGCCGAGGCGAGTGGATTGCCCGAGTTCGCGGGGTCGAGACCAGCGCGGCGACTTGGCGAGACCTGTCTCTACGATAAATGCAAAAACTGAGCCGGGCGTGGCAGCGCCCGCCTGTCGTTCGGGCTCCTTGGAAGGCCGAGGCGGAAGGGTGGCCGGAGCCCGGCGGGTCGAGGCTGCGGGGGCCGGGAGCGGCCGCTGCGCTGCAGTCTGGGCGACCCAGTGGGACCCCGACTCAAAAGGAAAAAGTGAAGCCTGGAAAGAGTGGCTGCACCGGTGTTTCCCCCGGCTCCTCGGGGCCTGGATCAGGCGGCCCCTCTTGAGCAGAAGCCGCCGGGAGAGGAGAGGGTGCGGTGATC
>NW_007232715.1:82266-128075 GCF_000164805.1 Carlito syrichta | reverse complement strand
CCGAGGGTCGCGCGGCGGCTCCCTCCGCCCGGCGCGCCTGGACGCCGGTCCGCGGCGCGGCTGCCGGGTCGTGCCCTCACCCACTCGCCCCTCCACGCGTGGCGGGACGATCGCCCCTGCGAGCCGGGCTGTCTCAGCAGGTTCACGCCTCTGTCTCGGGCGGGACCCGTCGCTCCGCTGTTTAGGTCGACCGCTCTTGATTTACAGGTAGGGCTCTGGTGACCAGTGGGAAAAATGATTTCCTCTTTGTTCATACTTTGTCATCTGCATCACACCTGAGGCTGTTTTCAGGGGTGCGCTTTTATAACCTAAAGAGAAAGCCCATAAGGAACAGATAAAAAAAAAAATATTTTGTTTTCTTGCTGTGCTATGTCTGCCCCTTTGGTCAAAACAGCAACTATTGTCACAACAATTGCAAGCAATGTAAAGCATGTCAACTACTGTTCACGTTTTGCTAAAGCTTTTTGAACCCCAGGTAGCCACAGCTGCTGCTCAGCAACTTTTTTTCACCCTGTGGAAAATTCTTTTATAGGACTGGAGAAAGGAAGTCAGTACAGTTTCCAAGTGTCAGCCATGACAGTCAATGGCACCGGACCACCTTCCAACTGGTACACAGCGGAGACTCCTGAGAATGACCTTGATGGTAAGACTTTGCCCCAGTCACTGTCACTCTGATTTCTGTTTTCTTTGTTACCTCAGCTTCAAAGGGTCTTTTACAAAAGCCATGAACTTCAACTTAGGGTCATTTATTCTTCCTATATGTTCAAATGCAAAACAAAAGAAGACACAACAGAGAAATCTTCATGAATACATAGGCTTCAACAATGCCATGTAAGTAATGCTATCCCACAAAAGGTATAGCATGAATCATACATCACTTACGGTCTTATAACAAGTTGCTTTTATTCAAGCTTATCTGAAAGGAGATTTTTAAAAATTTATTTTTTAATAATTGGCCTTAACCATCATCTTTATAGAAATTATTAAAATTTCTAACAGTAATCATGAAACAAAATTACATTACATAACTTCTCTGATTCTCTTAGGAGGCTTCTGTAAAACATCAATATGTATTTTTGTTTTGCTTATGTTACCATCGTTACCTTCATAAAAGACGGTCTACTTCATTTGCTTAAATAATAGTTGTTGTGAGATGTTTAAGAATGAGATTCTAAGTTCATATGAAATTCACATATCAATAAATTAAATATAACCAGAAGCTCCAAAATCAGCAGATTAGAAATTTTTGTTGGAATGCAAACATCATGACTAAATGTAAAAAATAACATTTTTAAAAATGGGTGTCATCTGTGATTTCCTCATAGTCACAGATTTTCAATAAAATAATTATGGTGCCAGTAAAACGATAGATCGTATTCCCACAATAAAGATAATCACTGGTATATAACCACATATTAGTGCAAAGGATACTTATAGAAATCTTACCAAGCATCAGGCACTGTGCTTAGCTCTGAAGATGCAATAATAATGGAAAGGATATGGTCCTTATGGAGTTAAAATTATTGCAAAGAAGACATTTTTGGTGAACTAGAGGGAATTGTCATTGTTATAGTTCCAGCCTGATTGGATATTTGAAAACCGTGGTTCAACATAAAACAGATAGATAGCCAGACAAGTAGATGAACAGACAGACAGACATGGAAGACTTGCATTTAAACTGAGACTTGAATGATGAATAAGAATTAGCTGAGCAGAAGAGTACATTAGAGATTGAGACGAAGGAATAAAGAGTGAGGTAAATGTAGGTTTGAAGAGATGACAGTGGCACCGTCTGAGGACAGAAAAAGAGCAATCAAGGTTGAAACACAGAGATGGCATAAGGTGAGATCTATAAGATATAGGCAGTTTCTAAATCTGGCAAGACCAAATTAAGGATGTTTAACATTGTCGTGAGAATGTCATTAGAGCAATAACTTACTTTACCCTAAGCAAGGAACTAAAAGTTTTTAAAAAGTGACTTAATTAGAATTACATTTGGTAGAGATTACTCTGACCGACATGCAAAAAAAAAAAGTATTAGAAGTAGGCAAACACATACAACCCGAATGACAGTCCTAGAGGTAATATTGGAGGTTATAGGAAATATCTTTAGGCTTAGATATATTATTTAACCTATCTTAATGGAAAAGTCATGGAAATATACAAAGTGACACTTCCTAAAGCTCTTATCCTTCAGGAGTAGGAAATATCCATTCATGTATTTATTCCACACATATTTCTTGTTGAAAGTCAATATATACCAGACATTACATATCGAGAATGAAGCAATAAATAAAGATTCTACTCTTGAGTGTGTTTCACTGAGATAAAGACAGGTACTGATATATACTCTGAAGAGAAAGGAAGCATGGTAGAGGAAATAGCAATGGTTAGGGAGTACTCTTTTATGTAGGGAGTCAAAGAGATTTCTCTGATTAAGGCTATGTAAGCCCAGACATTAAGGAAGTGAGGGAAGCAGTCATACAAATAGATAAGACGAGAGCCCTCCACGTAGAAGGAAAAGCAAGAACAGATATCCTGAGAATGAACCCCAACAGGTACTTGAGGTATGCATGGTAAGAGTTCAGTGGGGTTAAACTTAAAGTCATGAAGATATAATCTATCGAATGCAAAGAGTAGAAGCGTGGTGACAATCAGCTATACATACATGTATTTTTCTATTTTACTTGAGAAATAACCTTTAGAGTCTATATACTTGTGCTTTATCTCCTCTTCTACCCTTATGGAATGTTCACTGTTAGTCTTGCTTTAAAGAAGAGCAACTTAAGCTAAGAAAATATAACTCACATGATCAAGTTGTCAACAAGTAACTGTGGAACTGGAACTCAAGGCTAGGCTTTGTGTATTGAGGTCCAGAGCAGGTGATCACTGCAAAATCCCCACTACTCACATAGCACTGACTTGGTGACAATAAAGACAGTGATTCAAGGCAAACGAACAATTCTAAGAAGCGAGGTCATTTCATTTACCCAAAACTAAGGGGCTATATTTCTTACTGGAAGGCATGAAAATAAATGGAGCACAGGTGCTGAAGTTCTTATAAAATATCCAGAAAGAAGGGGATTGTCTACTTGACTTATATGCTCTCCTAACTCCGAATGAGTCACAATCTAAGTGGAACCGAAACACAAAATCACCGCTTGTTGGATGGCCCAAAACTCGCGTTTAACTCCACGCTTTTCACATCTGTGTGATCTAAATATAATCCAATTCGTACATCTATTTTAATCAAGAATCTATGCCAGGCTTATGAGTAAAGTCTTAATAAACTGGGATTGTCTGAACTTTTCTGTGCTTTTGAATTAATAATGAATGGCCCTCTTCTACAGGCAGAATTTCTTCTTACTTTTTTCTGAGTACAGATGCCGTTATTATGAAATATAATTTAAAAGCCTATAGAGCTCTGAATCACTGGAAGTACAAACATGAATATAATGAGAACAGCTCTATTGGAGCACAGGCAAATAATGGTTTCACTGATTGGAAAAGACTTCATAAACCAAGTAGAACGTGAACTAGAAACTTTAGGGAAAGGGATTTCTGAAGTTCTGACAACGAGGATTACAGAGAAGAATGTGTGGGACGGCACAGAAGACATTCATTTAAAAAGTGCCCTTGGCAGTATTATTTCTGCAACTATTAATTCAAAATGTATCCTCACTCATGTATATGTCACTGTATTGTCATTTGATTATCATAACACTTTTCCATACATTTCAAAATGGCCTCTTTTTTCACGTTTCCATCTCTTGATTTGAGTAATAATTTCTGACACCATTCTTTTTTTTATTTTATTTATTTTTTATTTTTTTATTTTTTGAGTTGGAGTCTCACTCTGTTGCCCAGACTGGAGTGCAGTGGCCGCTCCCGGCCACCGCAGCCTCGACGTGCTGGGCTCCGGCGATCCTTCCACCTCAGCCTTCCAAGGAGCCGGAATTATAGGCACGCGCTACCACGCCCGGCTGATTTTTTGATTTATTGTAGAGATGAGGTCTCGCTGCCCAGGCGGGTCTCGAACCCACGGGCTCAGGCAATCCACTCACCTCAGCCTCCCAAGGCACGGGATTACAGGCTGAGCCACCAAGCCCGGCTCTGACACTATTCTTATCCTTTCTTATAATGTACACGTTAGCAGTCTGAAAAAAGAAGTAAAAAATTATTGGAAGAAAGCCAGTGGAGTTAACACTTCTTGCACATAATATTATTATAGATTATGATCTGAAATTGTTTATGTTTAAATATAATGGAAATTAAAAGCTGTTTCAGGGCACTCAACTAGATAAAAGTGGAAGACAGGTGTATTTCACTTGCTATAAGAAACGAATTGTACCAAAGTCACTCCGTTTATTGACCCTTGATCACGTTCCACTGAGACACTTCCTTAGACTGACTTTGATTCCCTTCCTTTTGTTCTTGTTTCATATTTATTGCCCCATTCAAACATTCAAAAGTGTAACCCTTGATAGGAATTAATATTTGAATGAATGTCCAAATTCAAGACTAGTTATTAGTAGCTTGAAAAGAACACTCAGCCTGCAGTCTTGCTCTATTTAAAAGAGAAAAAATCAGAGAGAGAGGGATGTTCTTTAAATATTCATCTCACTTTAACTTATTTATGCAAACGTTTAAGACATAGAATAAGATATAAATGACTTCCGCCCACTGCTGAAACTTTCTTGACTAATGTTGGAAAGCTCTGTGTCCCAAGTCCTGAGTCCTAAGACTCCAAAGTCAGAAATGTTCATATAGAGTGACTTTGATTTCCCTAAAATCAAGGATAGGGAGAGAGCAATCCCTTGGAGAACCACATGAAATGGAAGGCATTCCCTGCTCTCACTGAGGAAATTTGCATTGGAGGGCACTGCAGCCTTGCCCTCCCAGGGCGTGTGGTGTTGCATAGCCAAGAACTCTCCCCTTCCCTCTCCTGGCCATCCCCAAGGGAGTGATCTACGCTTCCCCATGCAACTCTGAGCCCTGCAAGTCAGCTAAACAGAGGCAGTGCTATTTGCCGATCGTCTCCTGCGACTTCTGTAGTTCCTCTTGCCTTCTTGGCTTGACTTCAGCCGTATGAAGATAACAGTAACTTGGAGAAATACCCCAACTCCGTAAGGATTGCCCTTTTAATTAGGATGTTTTGTTAAAGTAATTATGAAACCAAACCACACTATTTGTTCAGGGTTCCCTGGGAAGCACGTGGCTGTTACTGACAGCTGGGAAGTTTTAAAATATTTATTTTGCGCCTCAAAATTTCAGCTTAAAAATAAAACAACAAGATCATTAGAATTCCCTCAAGGTTTTCATGTAAATGTCTTGCATAAGGAAAGGAGAGAATTTGTGATGAAGTTCAACAAAGTATCCTCCAAGAAACTGAGCTCGAGGATCTGTTTGTGCCGCTTTACCTTTTTTAATTTGAAGTGAACAGGTAAAAATCGCTCTATAGAATCAGTAATGATGTGATTTAAAATTAAACCTCGGCCCTAAAGTGAAGGAGCTTAGCTAGCAAAAGTCAGATATGCAGAGACTTCTGAAAGTGCAACACTAATGTAGTCAAAAATGTGAACTTCATCTTACACAAAAGGAGTATAGCAGGCAAAGCCAAAACCAATTTTCAAAAGTAATATACAACCTGCTTCAGTTCTTGGGATACAACCTGCTTCAGTTCTTGGGCAAATGGCTGTTTAGAATCTCCAAGTTCCAGTGTACAAAGGGTGGCACATATTGTTTGGGCTTGGATCAATGTTCAAAGAAGTTTCAAGTCCTTGCCTTGGCTGTAGCAAACTTTAATGCACTCATGGGATGTCTAATTCCCCGATGACTTGCTTGATGTTTTTTCCTAAATAAAATACAAGAGGAAAAATGAGTTCTGGAATCTCAATGACTAGGTTTGAATCCAGCTCCAGTCATTCTGTGGTCTCGCGCAAGTAACTTCACTTCCCCAAGCTCTGCGCCTTTTTCATCTGTAACAATAACAACCGTATCCTTGTCAGTGGATCTTTGTGAAAATTAACTATGATAATGGCAGCAAAGTACTCAACAGTGTGTCCATGTTTCTGGTTTTGATAAATTGGTTTTCAGTCTTTAACTGCAGTTCTTTCTGACTGTAATTTGGAACACTCGTCCCATTGGTCATATGAAGCTTTTCCTTGTTCATGATGATAAAGCCTTGTTGTCTGCATAAGAAAATAAATGGATTTGTTTCTGTTGCAAAAGGAAAGCATATATTCAGTTTATCTTAAAAGCCCATCCCCTAACAAAGGTATAATTTAACAAGGTATCACATAATTATATCAATAAATGCAAGAGGGTATTTTGAAGAATTAGGCGATTATTGCCAATTAAAAAGAAAACTCATCTTAATATAGGAACATAAGCATGCTTTCAAAATTTTATTGGTTTTGTAAGAAACTAAAAGCAAACATTATGTTAAGTGGAAAAACACTAAACACATTTGCTGTAAAATTCAAACAAGTGTGAGAAGCTTTCTAATATTTCTTGAATTCAAGAGTATAGATGTTTTGGTAAGAAAAACAAACACAGTTAAAAATCATACTATTTTATTATAGACAGAAAGAAATGTTAGTTTTACAAATGGTGTGATTGTATATTTGAAAATTCCAAGAAACTACACTGAAAATCTGTTAGAATGGGTAAGAGAATTTAATAAGACAGCAAGTTTCAAGATACATATGCAAAAATATAGCTTGTCTTTATAGTACCAATAATTAATTTAGGCATTAAAAATGAGTGCATTTATAAAACAGCCTAAAATATAACATCTAAGACTTAACAAGATGTAAATAAATGTATATGAAGAAAAAAAAATAACATTTTAGTTAAAAATATAAAACAAGATATGGATAAATAAAAACATATATGCGTTCCTGGATGACAAATCTTAACATCATATAACATTAGTTCTTCCCGAATTAATAATTAATTTCATATAATTTCAATCAGGCTAAACTTTATATGGGAGAATAAATGTACAGTAATTCCAAGAAATTTTGAAAAAGCCTAATAAACATTAACAGTTACTTTAAAACATGATTAAAAATCAATATAGTACTATCTGGCCTCAGAATAAACAAATAATTGCAAAAGAACATAGAAGACAGAAACCTAGCTAGGTATAGTTGATAAATAAATATAAAAATAAAGTTGGCCTCTAAACCAGCAGATTACTCACTAAGTGGTGTAAGACTATTACCAGTACTTTTGGTAGAATATAAAATATTTTTCTTCTCCTACATCAAACTAGTTGACAGTTGTTCATCCTGGTGACAGAACTGGAGACAGAGGAAGGTGAAATAATCACATCTTGTATGATTCAAAACTGGGAAGGATATGGATAGCTGTAAAGATTTTTTTGTTGACTCTTCCTTTGATATTTTTAAATACAGAAAAGATAGAGAGCTCAAACACAAATCCTTTTATACAGCTGGAGGTTGTGAGCCGATCTCTCAAGGTATCATTCCTCTTAATACAGACTGCGTTCTTCACTTTGGTACTGGTATCCAGTATCTACCCATCAACCAGGCCAAAAGCCACCCCGTCATCCTCAACTCTTCCATTTCACTCTGTCAGTCAATATCCATCCAATCACCAAGACCTGTAACTTCTACCCTCTTAATAGATTTGGAGTCTATCCTCTTCCTTCCACTTCCACCACCAACACAACAAGGCAATGCCTTATATTATATTTTAGCTCCTTTGTCTCCCTTATATGGCAACATGCATTTTTGATTGGGTATTTTATGGCACAAGGTGGTCACTGGGTTACTCATGCACACTTAGACATTGACGATGCCCCATCACTTTCTTTCTAACATTTTCTTTTTCTATTCTGGGAAGGTCCTCGTCTCTGTCTTAGACGGGCCCCTGCCTCATTGTGATTAGGAACAAGAACACAGTCTAGACTTCTTAAAAATTTTAATCAAAAAGGAAAATCAATAAAGATGACTCAGAAGAGCTTATTTTCCATTCGTAGAGGAAATCATCTTTACAGTTCATTATTACAACAAACAATGAGAAATCGAGAGGGGGCGTGACTCCCAAAGAGTGGCCTGAGGACATTGGGGCATGTTGGGAGTGCTTTGTATCACGACATGAGTGGTGGACATGAGATGTTACCTGTTCGTCAAAACCCATAGAGTCATGTAGCACTGAGTACATTTTGTTGCATGCAAACTTCTAAGATATATTAAGAAATGAATACTAAGAAAATGGTAAGAGTTGAATGGTAAAAGCATACAGAATAGGGTTCGATGGCGAAGAAAAGTGGTTGTCCGCTGCAATAAATAAACAGACAAATAACATTCAAAGTTTATAGAGGTGGATGGCCTAAGGGAAAAGATGTCCATTGGTGAGAACAGGCCCTAAGTGAACACATTAGTATGTATCAGACCTGCCCGGAAAGACAGAGTGTGGGTGTACCAATTGCTTTATGTAATACGCTGAAGAGAAATATAGGCTATTAAGGACTGGGACAAAACTCTAAGAAATTGATCCATAAAATGTAGCACATAAATGGAGAACAAATATGCGAGTATTTGTCAAAAGTACCTACAGCCTGACGCCATTTGGCCGTGCCAGCCACAGCAGACGGTCGGTGCGCAGCGGCCATCATTTTCATAAGCAACAGCTGTCACAGACAAATCATCCAGGCCACTAAGAGAAAAAAAACTTTAATAACTGTATTTTCATCCTGTTTCCTTTCACTCCATTTTTTTCTTTAAAGTCTCATCTCATGGAGTGATACAAAACTTAGGTAATTTGTATACATAATGGCAGTTACTTATAATGCCAGCTGTATTTAATCTTGTAGGAAATATAGACTTTATTTAGATAATGTTTGAGCACTTGTCCTAGGAACTGCTCTAAACACTCAAGTTAGAAAATTTATGAAAGGGAATGTAACAGAGAGCAATGAAATGATCATATTAAATAGCACAGTAAGTGGGAATTCATCGTATGGGGGGAAATAAGAGAGGATATTCAGAGTGATGCAGGAAAGATTATAATTTTCAATATAGTAGTCAGGGAAGGGTATGGTTGGAAGTTAAATACACACTTGAGGCTGGGCTCGGTGGCTCAGCCTGTAATCCCAGAGCTTTGGGAGGTCGAGGCAAATGGATTGCCTGAGCCCATGGGTTTGAGACCCACCCAGGCAACTTGGCGAGACCTGTCTCTACAATAAATCAAAAATTAGCCAAGCGTGGTAGCCTGTAGTTCTGGCTACTTGGAAGGCTGAGGTAGAAGGATGGCGGAGCGCAGTAGGTTGAGGCTGCGGTGGCCGGGAGCGTGCTACTGCCCTCCAGCCTGGGCGACAGAGTGAGACTCCAACTCAAAAAAAAAACAAAAAAACAAAAAAAAACCACACTTGAAGGAGTGAGAGGAAGTTATATATGGGGGGGTTTCCTGGAAGAAAACACTGCAAGTGCAAATGCCCTGAGGCTGACGTGTGTCTGATGTGTTTGAGGAACACTAAAGCTTCCAGTGTGAAGCAAATAGCAAAGTCACAGAACAAAAGAGATCACAGACATGGGGGCAGGGAGAGAAATAGAGCATGTATGGCCTTTTATGCCACTATAAGGAACTCAGCCTTGCAGCATACGATGGAAACACATGGTGGGGGGGGGACTTTGAACAGATCAATAATATGATCTATTTGTTTTTCTTTTAAAGATGTGGGGTACAATTCAGGGTTAGGGATACAAATGTTCATTATACAGGTACCCTTTTTGATGAGGTGTGCTCCCCCTCCCCTGGAAATTCCCACTACTGCCAATCCCACCCTCCCCCTGGCAGTTTCCCACTATTGCCAATTCTTTTCTTATAGTATTACAATAATTTTTCAAGGTGCACTTATGACTGAGATTATGTGATACTCAGTTCTTTCTTTCCGTGATAGATCACTCCGTACTATAGACTCTAAGTCCATCCAAGTTGCTGTGAAGTTCATAATTTTGTCCTTCTTTATGGCTGCATAATATTCCATTGTGTTTATGTACCACATTTTTTTTTTAATCCAGTCTTCTTTCAATGGGCAGCATGATTGGTTCCATGTTCTTGCTACTGTGAACAATGCTGCAATAGACATACATGTGCAGGTATTTTTTCATAGAGTGATTTGAGTTCCTCCGGGTATATTCCCAGTAGAGGGATTGTGGGGTGGTATGGAAGGTCATTTTTTTTTTATATCTTTTAGGATTTCACACAGAGGCTGCACTAGTTTACACTCCCACCAACTGTGTAGAAGTGTTCCCTTTTTCCCATGTCCTCTCCAGCATCTGTTTTTTCTTATTGCTAATGGCCATCCTGACTGGAGTTAGGTGGTATCTCAGTGTGGTTTTAATCAAATAATATGATCTTAATTGTATTTTCTTTATACATACATACTCTATATCTATATTCATACACATTTATTTTAAAAGCCATTTATATTTGTGGCTTCCACATCTATATATCTGGCCATGCCCTTTCACCAAAACTCTGGACTTACCAAGCTACTGCCTAGATATCTCCACAAGTGAGACTAATAGACATCTCAAATTGAACATAATACAGAGAACTCACTTGATTTTCCTCATTTCAGTATATTATCCAGCCAAAAACCTTTGAGTTATGACTAAATCTCCTTTTTCTCACACTACTCACATCTAATCTGTAGCTCTGTTGACTGGATGCCTTTCAGATGTCCTAAATCTGTGCTCTTTGCAACAACTTCACAACAGCCACCTAGACAAGTGCACAATAATTCTTGGTCTCCATGTTTCTTTCTACGCCCCCTCTCCAAACTCTTTTTCACCCAGAGAAATAGAGTGATCTTTCTCCCTACCTATCACCATACACAAAAACCAACTCTAAATGAATCAAAGACCTACATGTAAAACCGCAAATTATAAGAATCCTGGAAGAAAATGTAGGAAACACCCTTATGGAAATTGGAACAGGCAACCAAGTCCTGATCAGCTCTCCAAAAGCAAATGCCATAAAAGGCAAGATGGACATGCGAGACCTCATCAAACTGGATAGCTTCTGCATAGCCAAATAAACCACCAAGAAAGTGGGGAGACCGCCCACGGAATGGGAAAAAATATTTACCAACTGTATATCCGACAAAGGACTAACATCTAGGATCTATATGGAATTCAAACGTGCCCAAACAAACAACCCGATTAAAAGATGGGCAAAAGTTATGAATAGGTACTTCTCAGAAGAAAACATTTGAGCAGCCAACAAATACATGAAAAAATGCTCAACCTCACCAATCATCAAAGAAATGCAAATTAAAACCACTCCTAGATACCACTTAACTCCAGTGAGGTTGGCCATCATCAATAACTCAAAAGACAACAGATGCTAGAGAGGATGCAGAGAAAAGGGAACACTTCTATGTTGTTGGTGGGAATGTAAACTAGTACAACTTCTGTGGAAAAGAGTGTGCAGATTTCTAAAAACTCTGAAAATCGACCTTCCATATGACTCAGCAATCCCCCTTCTGGAATATACCCAGAGGAACTCAAATCACGCTATAATAAAGATACCCGCCTACACAGGTTTATTGGAGCGTTATTCACAATAGCAAAAATGTGGAACCAACTGTGCTGCCCATGGAAAGTAGACTGATAAAGAAAATGTGGTACATTTACACGATGGAATATTATGCAGCCATAATGAAAAACAAAACTGCAAACTTTGCAGCAACCTGGATGGAATCAGAGTCTATAATACTCGGTGATTTATCACAGTAGCAAAGATCCGAATACCACATGGACTCAATCATAAGTGGAGCTTGAATATTTATTGTAATACCATAAGAAAGGGTTTGGCAGTAGGGGGACTCTGCCGGGGGAGGGAGGCTCATAACATCAACAAGGGTACCCACACTTTACCTGGATGATGACCACGTATGTACCTAACCCTCATTTGTACCCCCCATTTTAAAAATAATTAAACATTTAAAAAAGAAAGAAAAATAGAGTGCTCTTTCAAAAATATCAGTTGAATCACACTTCATTCACCCCTCCACTCCAACCAGGAGAGACCACGCAAGAGCCTCTCATACACGTAGAATACAATCGAAATTTCTTACCTTCACTTGGCTTTGCTTGCAGTGACTAGTCCATGGGTGACTCCCTCTTTCTCTTTATTTTATTCATGATATAAAAATAGACACAGAATTTGCCACCCTGACCATCTTTAAGTGTACAGTTCAGTGGCGTTAGGTGTATTTATGTTGTGGTACTAGCCTTTGCTACTGTTTGTCTCTGTAACTCTTTTCATCTCTCAAAACTAAAGTGCTGTTCCCACTAAACAATACTGCCAACCCCTTTTTCCCAGCCCCTGGCAATGACCATTCTCATTTCTTTCCCCATGGATTTGACTACTCTGGGTACTTCATATAAAGGGAATTGTCCAGATTTCGTCCATTTGTAATTGGCCTATTTCAATTAGCATGTCATCTTCAGGACTCACCCATATTATAGTGTGTGTAAAAAAATCCCTTCCTTTTGAAAGGCTGAATAATACTTTGTTGCACGAATTTACCGCATTGTGTTTTTAATGGGCACATTGGTTGCTTCTACCTTTTGGCTATTATGAATAATGCTGCTAGGGACATGGGTATGAATACATTTGCTTTGCTTGACTTCCTGCTTTCAACTCTTTGGGTTATATACCCAGAAGAGCAATTGCAGGGGCATATGGTAATGTTATTGTAAAGTTTTTGAAAAACCACCATATTGTTTCCGTAGCAGCTGTACCATTTTACATTCCCAATAGCTACTTTTTGTCTTTTCCATTTTTTTCTCTTACCTCCATGTTCCAAGTATAATGACCTTCTCAGCATAGATCTTCTCATCAAGATATCATGACTGGCATGTCACAGATCCACAGTAACTGCTGAAATGTCAAAAGGATTAATCTAATAAATGCCCTAGTGTGCTGTATGTGAACATTACTCATTAGTGGAAACCTGTAATCATTACTCAAAGAATAACACACGTTTTTTAGCACCAAATTAAACCAAGACAGAATCCATACAGTATAATCAAGAGTGGCAGTTGACCTAGTTATCTTGATCATTCAGACTATAGTAAAAATTAGGGGCCTCATTAATTTGGGTATTTCAGGCAAAATGTGCTCTTTGGTTCCAAATTATCTCAATAATGAACCTAATGCTACTCTATGCTTTCTATAGGCAATCACTGCCCTAGAAATACTTGTACAATCCCTCATGTACTTCTCAGTAGCAAATTTCAGACCCAAAACGAGGAGTACTCAAGTCACGTATCTTCCACAGCAAATTTTCTAAATTGATGCTTTGTAGTTCGAGCCACTTCCCTAATCCATACGATCATCTGTGTTAGAATAAACTTAGAAAGCATGAAAGGAAAATATTCTTTCAGTCTTTATACTAAGAAATGAGTGGGTGGGCACAAATTGGCTACAAATTAGGAACAGTCTCCTGGCACAGACATCACCGTGATGAGGTCATATATTATGAATGGCTTAGGCCTAATACTGTTTTGACTGGAACGGTCCTTCTGGCCCTACGAGCTTGAATGATACAAGCTCATTAAGGATTTGGATGAAGAGACAGTGTATCTCCCTATATAATAACACTTTTTCTAATGCTAAAATGTTTTGAGGTTTGTATCTAGGATTGGAATATTTTAATACAATGAAGAAAAAAGTGAGTCTCATTTTCTAAGAGCTTCTCTTCTTCAAGGGCCAGTTGGTGTACTCATTACTGTGGCACATTTAAAGCTCCGAGGGATGAAATTATCTGCTTACTCACTTAACGAACTTACAGGAGAGTTATTCTTGATGTGCAGAAATACAGAGTAGTTCTTGTTCTGAAAACAATTTAAATAGTTTTTTCTTTTATCCTAAAAGATGTTGACTATTGACTCAAATGATTATGGTTTCATATTTCTTTTAAAAAGTCATAAATGCAGAAGAAAATAGCATTCTGTTTAATTTCTTAGTAGATTAGGCAGATTATCTTGTTGCTTCAATAGTTCTTGCAAAAACTTCAAATGTGTTTAACAAAATTGATTGTAGAGCCCATTATATTTCAAGGGCACTGGCAAGCTCTGTAACAATAGTGTTGAAAAGCATTAATTCCCTTTCATCCTTTCATTACTTTTACTTAGAGTTTATAGTAGGAAACACTTCACAAACATTGTGTTTCTGCTGTTTAGGTTTATGCCCACATTTTGAAACATAATTTTTATGATGTAAAATTATATCACAGGCTTCTTTAGAGCAGACAAGTAATAGTCTGTCCTTTTAAATTTTTTTGCTCATAAAAGGGCATCTTTAGGAAAAAAGAAGCACCTTTAGAAAATTCTGTTGATGCAGCATCTTTAGAACCTTTTAAAAAGCTGCTAGTATGGTACCTACTTTAAAAATAATTTTAAAAAAATACTTCCATCTGTCACTTAAGCTAGACGTATGCTTGTTGAATATGGATAAAATAAGGTATTGCCTCAGCTTTTGCTGTCATGTAGTGGAGAAAAAAATGTATTGTAGTCCTACCTTTAGTCATCAGATTCCCCTGCATAATTTGGCACATATAAATTACTGTCAGAGATTTTCAGACTCTCTGGACACAGAAATGTCTGGGACAGAAATAATGGATACAATAGTTTGAATAAGGCTGGAATTACTAATCAGATAACTATTTTTGAGTAACTCTCGGAGTCTCATTCTGTCACCCAGACTGGAGCACAGCGGCTGTTCCCGGCCCCCTCAGCCTCGCCTGCTGGGCTCCGGCAATCCTTCCGCCTCAGCCTTCCGAGTAGCCGGAATTACAGGCGTGCGCTACCACGCCCGGCTGATTTTTTGATTTATTGTAGAGATGAGGTCTCGCCAAGTTGCCCAGGCGGGTCTCGAACCCGCGGGCTCAGGCCATCCACTCACCTCAGCCTCCAAAGGCACGGGAGTAACTCTTAAGTACCAAGAACTATGTTAGGCACTTATTGAAGATTGGATGGTCATTGCTTTCTACATTTCTTTTCAGAAGACTTCCTTGATTTTTAAAGAATCGGCTATATGTGGTTGTATTTAGTCCATCAAAGCATTTATCATCATCTATTGTAACTGCCTTTTTACTTGCCTAGCTTTTCATGAAGTCATAATTCCAAGAGTGCAGGTTTTATGTTCGCTATAGTCAGTATTTCCTATATCCTTAACATTGTAGTAACCTAGGTCCACACCTTAAACATAACAGATGCTATATAAATATATGTTATATATTTATAACATATGTATGTTATATATTATTCAAAAATATATATGTTATATATTATTCAATTATATAAATAATTGCATAATAATCGGTGTCCAGAAAAATGAATTGTTCTTTTAGAGATGGGATCTTAGGAAAGAATGATGATGAAAAAATCAGAATGTCAATTTATTCTTAAAAATTATTAATTTTCAACAATCTTTTTTTAATGAAAACATGTCAGGAGGGCATGCACCTTCTCTCTCTAATAACTAACCTCAGTTGAGAACTTATTTGCTATTATTAATTAATATATTGTATGCATTACCTCATTAAATCTTCATTCTACAGGCAAGGAAACTGAAGCTTAGAATAAATAATGTCTTAGGGTCTCACAGCTGTGAGCATCCAGTGTGCACTTGAACTCCGCTCTTACTCCTGGACCTCAAGAAAGAAAACTCAAGAAGTTAAATCATTTCATGAGGGCATAGAGCTGGTCAATCACAGAATGTAGCCTTGTAGAATACACATTTACACAGCTTCAGTTTGTGTGGCTTTAATCCAGGCCACTGTCTTCTTTCCTTTAATAATAAATGCATTTTTTTCAGATGCAATAAACCTTGAATTAAGTAGCATCCTAGTCATGCTAAGCAGATCATGACCCTCAACCGCATCTCCTGACAATTTCATAAGAGAGGACTTGTGCATTTTGTTTGTTTGTTTTAACTTAAATCAAAGTAAATAATTTGAGTGCAACATAGCCTTGACATCTTATTTCTCATTCTATTATTTTTACTTCCACCTTGTTTCCACCCGTTATTAATGATACCTAAGAAGAAATATATGAAAATAACGAAAATAGAGAAAAAATTAGGCGGGGGTGGGGAGAGTGGGGTACTTCATCCACGAAGGGTACCTGATCTCAAACCAGGTAAAGTGGGGACAAAAGTCAGGCCCAAACTTTACCTGTACAGTGACCATTTGTATACCCAATCCCAAATTGCATCCCATATCTTTAAAATAAATAAATAAATGCATTAATTAATTTTAAAATGCACACAAAGCTGGAACAATTGCAAAAATTAAAAAAAAAATTAAAAATTGGAGCCTCCCCACCAAAGGAAAAAAAAGGATAAAGATACACAATGCTACCATGTCCATAGAAAGAATTCAGTATTCTCTTATGTTTAAAAAATGTGGGTTAAGTTCAATCTACCATGGAAAAGATATCACATAGTGTAAAGGAGGGACCTGGGCAATAAGTGATACGTGAGTTGAGGATTTATGGGATATAATATTAATTCTTGCTTCAATGGTGTTTTGTCATGCTAAAAATTCCCTGATGAGATGTGCTGACGAGGCCTCTTCTTGAATCCTAGAGTCTCAAGTTCCTGATCAGCCAAGCTCTCTGCACGTGAGGCCCCAGACCAACTGCATTATCATGAGTTGGACTCCTCCCTTGAACCCAAACATCGTGGTGCGAGGTTACATTATTGGCTATGGCGTTGGCAGCCCTTATGCTGAGACAGTGCGTGTGGACAGTAAGCAGCGATATTATTCCATTGAAAGGTTGGGTGAGTAGCTATGATTTTTATCCTATTAAGGAGAACACATATTTATTTTAAGTTATTTTACCTTCTTGGAGAACTGGTTTTTTTTGGAATGGTGATTTTAATTTATGACAGATATGAATTCTTAAAGCGACTCATTCACACACACACACACACACACACACACACACACACACACACACAATTTGTTTTCTAAATTTTTAATTTGGGAATTTGATCTAGAGAGATTCACAATGGTCAGGGCTGTGTGCCCTTACTGATGTGTCATAGGAAACAGTGCATTGGATCATTTTTCTTTGTTCAATGGTCAAAGGAAACTTCTAAATTAAAATTCTTGCAATGAGAAGGTCAGCACATTTTTCACCTTTATTGTTCTCACTAGAAAGATGTTCCGTTCATTTTTCTTTAACCTTGAATTAGCTAGTCATAGTACCTTCTTTAAACATCTCTAAAACTTTCTGGCTATGTCATTATGACTGCAAACAAGATGAAAAAATAAATTTGTAGTCAGGTCAGTAAATCAGTAATCAAACTCCCTTCTCCACGTGTCCCTGCTCCATTCCAATCCAGGTTCTTTTATTGTAGTCAACCTCACTTGTTGCTGAATGCGGCACTTCACTTGTAACATTGACGAATTCACCGAAAATGTGTTCACTGAGAGCGATCTCATGTGTGTGAAAGTGCTCATATTCATTTTATATCTGACTTCCTACAGTACTGTATGAGATTGTATTATTAACAGAAGAAAATCAGAAGAAATATACATAATATACCAGGAGGCCAATAAGTTAAAGAATTCTCATAAAGCTAAAAAGCAAGTTGATTCTACCTGTTGATTTAATACCATGTTATTTTGTAATGAAGTACACTGAGACCACTGGTAAATGCAACATGATTTGGGGGAGTGATCTGCTACTTATTTGCAATGTCTTGCTCACAAACAGAATGTTTGTGATGAGAAGCCTGATTTGAATCCAAATAGCCAAAAATGCAGTAGCAAGAAAAGATTTTCTCAGTAAAGAAGGAAAATTGCACTGACCCATTCACTCTATAATTGCTTCAAACGGTAATAAGAGGAAACACCTCCTGAAAATTTCCACAATTTTAGTTATACTTGGCATTCAGAAATAATATTCTCTCCCTCAGTCCCTGAGTTTGAATGTAAAGGCAATCACAAAACTCATACTTCATGGCCGTCAGAGCTAGGACAGGGGACTTTCGCTTCCCCATTATTCGGCATACAGCATCTCTGACAGTTTATCTTGGTGCCACTTGCCAGACAGAGGGAGGGAGGTGCCCGTGGCATGCAGAGTCTCCTTGGCAATGTGAAAGTGATGCAAACTCAGAGGAAAGTCAGGTGGCAGAACTGCCTTGTTTCACCAGGTAAAACAATCATGATAATGATCTCTTTTTTACCAAAAAACTCTCCAGGAGTCTCCAAGTTTAGCAAGTTCGGGAGTTTGAAAGCGTAACAGTGGCAAATTTCTCCAAATGCTTAATAAGCGAGATCTCTTTGTAAAATATATTCTATAGAGCTAGGAAAATTGTTAAAGGAAAAATGGGATCAGGGATAATCATGAGTTTTCGCTTTGATACTTATCCAGGAAGACACACACACACACACACACACACACACACACACACACATTTGAGTTCCATCAATTCGTGTGTTGTTGCTCACTAAGTATCCTTGTGTCACATGCACACTCTGCAAAGAAACTACTAATGGTTTCGTTTATTCTTCTGAACATTAAAATAGGTGCATCAATTTTCGTAGATTCTTTTTGAAAATATATTCATAATTTTTGTAATTGCCAAAATTTTACAGACACAAAGTGATCTATTCATTATACACACATATACATAATAAACGATAGGAAATTTTATGTTTTAAGAACTGTATGATGGTTATACAACTAAAACGAATTCAAGTGCGTTATAATCCATTTAAGCATAGGGTCGGCATAACTTCAAGGATCACGGTTATGTTTTAGACTATAAAAAAGCTATTTGCTTTTATAATTGACCAATAAACCTCCCTCTCTCTTTGATGGGAGACTAGGATTTCTAAACACCATTTTATTCACTGTTTAAACATCAGACACGTAGAGCTGCTTCAGGACTGAAAATAAAGAACGTTTTGAACAATATTTATTACTGTCTGATTTAAAACAATCAAATGACTCACCTGGAGTAGGCACATAATTTCATTAGCCAGTGTTTGTTCTGCTAAATATTTGTAATTAATCTGCTGACATTTTATACCTTTTAGTTCAAGAGCCCCTGTGCCAGGCTTACTACATAGTAAACATGTGGTATAGACCTACATGATCTGAATTTGATACTTTCCAGCAAATTAATTTGAAAGGGAAACACTTTTTAGAAGACTCACTATCTACCTACCTACTGATTAATTCATCTACATTTGTATCTTTATTGAGGTATGGCTTATGTACAATAAGCTGTGCGCATTTAAAATTCCCAATTTTTTGATTTTTAAAAATAATTTTATTGATGTATAATTGGTATTCAATAAACTTTGTTTTTAAAATCTCTTCTTTAATTGTTCTCAGTCATATTTTAGTTTTAAATGTAAAGGTTTTGAATATTTTCACTAGACTTATTTCTAAAAAATAAATATATTTTTTGAAATATTTTAAATAGAATTATTTTTTAAACTTATTTTTTAGTTGTTTACTGCTGCTATAGAATACAACAGAATTTTTAATGTTAACCTTATATGCTAAACCTGGTAAATTTACCTATTTATTCTATTAGTTTTGTGAACCATCTGGAATTTTCTATTTAGACATACATATGATATGCAAATAGAAGTTTTACGCTAAATTTCTGATCTCCATGCCTTTTATTGCTTTCTCTTGCCTTATCTCTATGGTTAGGATCTGCAGACAAATGTCAAAAGAAGTGTTGAAAGCAGACTCCTTTGTCTTGTTTCTGATTTTAGGGTGGAATATTTAGTCTTGACCATGAAATAGGCTGTTATCTCTGGGTTCTCCATGTATGCCTTTTATGAGAGTGAAGACATTTTATACTCTACCTAGGTTTCTGGAAAATGTTATCATGAATATTTGTTGAATTTTTGTGAAATAATTCTTCATCTCTTGAAGTGATTTTTATGAGTTTTTTCTTTTCAAATAGCACAGTGATGTACATTGATTTTTGAAGGGTAACTAGCCTTGAATTTCTTACATGAATCTTATGTTATCATGCACTACCTTTTTCTTACATTGTTGGGTTTGATTTTTCAGTGTTCATTAAGGATTGTTTGTGCTTGTATTTATGAGGTTATGGTTGTCTATAATTCTCATTTCGTGTCTTTATTCAATTCTTTTTTATTAGAGTAATCTTGGCCTTCTAAAATGAATTGGACAGTGTTTGTCCCTCTCCTACAACTGAAAATTTGGTATAAAATTGCTATTATTTACACTTTGAATATTTTATAGTATTCACTATATAATGAAATCATGTGGACCTGAAGCTTTCTTTATAAGAAGACTTTTGATAATTTACTTTCTTTTAAAATTATAGGTCTTTGTACATCTTCTTGTATTGATTTTGAGAAGTTAAATTTTTATAAAACTTGTACAGTTCATTTTGTCTCATTTATTGGCACAGCATTATTCATAAGGTTCTCGTATTATTTGCGGTATAACTGCTTATTCATTTCTTACGATGTTTAGGTAGAGGCTTATTAATTTTGTTGATCTTGTCAAAATAAGAGCTTTGACATTACTCAATTTTTTAGCTGTCTCTATTTTTTTTAATTTCTGTACCTATTTAGTTCTACTCTGCTCTTATATTTCTAATTCATTATGGTGATACATTATAATACTTGCATTTAAAGCTATCAGTGTTCCTCTTAAGTACCATTTCTGACATCTCACAAATTTTGATGTGTTTTGTTATTATTATTTAGTTCAAAACATTTTTCAATTTTCCTTGTGATTTCTTTTTGTCGCCTAAGTTATTTAGCAGGGCGTTGCTAAATTTTCAAATGTAGTTTTCCTGGTTATTTTGTTACTATTAATTTTCAGTGATTTTTTTTTATCACGGTGAGAAAGCATATCATTTGATTTTAATATTCTAAAAACTCTTGAGACATTTTATGGGCATAAGTTGACATTTTATAGGCATATTGACAATTTTGTTGAATGTAGTATGTTAATTTGAAAATAAGTGTCTTCTGATGTTGTCAGATATAGAGTTCTATAAAGGTCAATTAGATCAAGGTCTTTGATAGTGTTTTTCAGATCACCGATGTCGTTATTGAATTTTTTGACCAATAGTTCTGTGAATTGCTAAGACTGGGCATCAAAGTCATCTTTTATAAATATGAAATTGTCAATGATTCCCTGGAATTCTCTCTTTTTTATTTCTTTATTTACTTAGAGAACCTATCATTAAACCAATACAATTTTATCATTGCTATATCTTCTTGGTAAATTACCTTATTTGCCTTTATGAATGTCTTGCCTTTGTCCTTGAAGACTATTTTGCCTGTTATCAATATAGCCCCACCAGGCTTCCTACGGCTTATACGGTATCCCTTTTTCCAACCATTATGCTCAACCTTTCTTTATGCTCAAAGTCTATCTTTTGTAAGTAGCATATAGTTGGGTCTTGCTATTTTATGCACTCTGGAAATTTCTGTCATTCCATTAGACTTTTAGACCATTGCAATTTAATATAGTTATATATACAGATGAATTTAGGTCTGCCATTTTAGTTTTGTTTTCTGTTTTTGTGTCCCTGTTTTCTCTTTCTCGACTTAGTTTGGCTTTTTCTTTTTTAGCTTTTAATTTCAATTATTAAGCACACTTTAGAAATATATCTTGTAAGGGATCTGCTGATTGTTTTTCTATAATAAACCAGAAAGTAAATATTTTAGTCTTTCTAGGCCATGTATTTTTCATCATAACTCTCAACACTGCCATGATAGCTTGAAGACAGTCATAGACAACACATACATGAATAAACATAACAGTGTTCTAATAAAACTTTATTTGGGGGCTCAAAAAAATCTCAATTTCATATAAATTATAGATGTTATAAATACTATATTTTGATTTTGGCTACTACTTAAATATGTGAAAACCATTCTTTGCTTACAAGCTATGCAAAAACAGAGTACCCTCAACCATAGTGTGCTGATTTCTGCTCTAAATGATTCCTCTAGAAACTACCATATATGTTTTTTAATGTTAGCCAGTCTAGCTCTAAGCTAACATTTTAACACATCATGTAATATGTATTAGTAGAAACTCGCAACCACACAGGTCTCTACCATTGTAAATGTTGACGACTCTAGATTTTAATACAATCCTTGACTTTTTTGGTGTATTGGTTTTAGCAGATAATCCATAGCAAGATTCATGTTGCTTTCTGTGGGCAGCAGTTAAAATCCAGGTTCATTTTCTTGAGCCTTTGTAATGCTGCTTTGGGTTAGTGTTTAGGCTGAGACTGACACAGGTTCTTACTTGGTCAGGGCATCCCCCTCTCGAGATGTCTGCCCTGTGTACTTGTGGCAGACTAGTTCCACACCCTCCCACCCACCTCTGGCTCCTTCCAGTGATTCTTCTAGTGGGAAGATGGCAAGGTTTTCGCTGGAGTGTTAGCTGACTGCTGCATTGCTTTCTAAATTTCAGCTTTCTCTTGGAGTAAAACAGAAAACAAAGCAAAATGAAACACACAAAAAAGGAAAACTCATTCCCATGCTGGTCACTTCTCCTAGAGCTTACCTAATTCCAAAATCTGCCGAGCTTTGTAAACTCTCAGACCTCATATAGTTGGGGTTTTGTTTTGAGGTGGATTATTCTGTTGCATGTTTAGAATTTGGGTTTGTTGCCGGAAGGATGGGTAGCTAAAGGGAACTTATACTCACACCCTTTTGGAAGAACTGAAAACTCACGAACCCATTAAATTTTTTAAGCAGCTGGTGTTTGAACATTCTTGATAAACATAAGATCACTTCTTGGGCAGCATATTTACTATCTGAATTACATTTGGTACCACAGCATGTCTTTATGCTAATAAAATGTATTAGAAGAACTGACTCTGAAATATATAATTTCGTTGCAAAAGCAACATTTTAGAGCGGACTTCTGAGTAAAGTTGGACTTCTGACAAAAGCTTAGCCAAAAAAAAAAAAAAATTGGGTTAGACATTTTAATAATCATATTTTAAAATACAGTATTCAAGTTCTTGTATAATGGAAATAATTAAAAGTAATATCAAATACATTTACAACTTATGAAGGTCAAGGAACAAAGCTGATTATGTATAAATATTCAGATACAGCCTTTGGTTTTCCAAATGATATTAAACAAACATGGCAAGTATTTCTATAAGAATTTATGTTCTTCCAGTTTTAATCAGCCCATGTAAAACTATTGCATCTTAATACAAAAGAATTGAAACCTTTCACCACCACTGTTGTGAATTAGCAGAGATGAAAGCTAATATTCTTAGAATGTGGCATTGCCCTAGAAAGACTATATAGTTAAAACTTTTAAGGTCTGAATGAACATATATCACTTCTTTATCTTAGCCATAGTACAGAAAGATACTTGGTTATTTCCATGAGTATTCAATTATTATTTTCTTTCATTCTTATTATTCTTTCAATCATTCTTATTGGAGAACATTTTAATGGGTTAACAATTGAACAATATGGCCCAAGCATACAGAAAAGTAAACAAATATGGAATTAAATGGAACTCTGAATCTGGGTTTAGATCCATATTTTTCTTCCTTCCATAATGTTTAATATTGGGAAAGTGGTTTGAACCCTGGCCTTATAATATTTCTGTAAATATAGGGGAAAAGAGCATCATTTATTTCCTGTATTATGGTATCAGAGAGTGAACACATTTTGAAAATAGTTAATAGAGGTTGGAAAATTAGTCCTTCAAGACCTGTAATATAAAATTTACATTGTGATGATTGTAGTAATATGAAAGTTTTGCCTAATTAAAAATATTCAGCTTTTGGGGTAAACTCATTATCAATGTCTATTATAAAAAATTCTTTTTTAACACTGGGAATATTTAACTTTGTACTGTTTGGAATAAAAAAATAAGAAAATGGATGTTCCATTTGTGATTAAATTTCAGGGCTTGAGCTGTGTCTCCAGCAATGAATTATTGGCCATATGTGAAACAGTATCCTTTTCATTCCCATAGTGTTCTGTATGTCTCTCCCGCCTTACAAGCTTTTTATGAGAATCAACTGATATAATTAAGCTAAAGACATTTTTAATTTAAGTTTAAAAATATTACGCACATGTACATAAAGAATCGTTGTGTACTTCAGCAATTATAAACAATGCAGTTTCATAGGCTTTGATTTTTTATATAAATCTTAAAGTTTGTATTCTAGTCTGTCTTCATTACCTAAAATCAGATTATACTGAGTACATTTTTTAAAATAGCTGAGAAGTCCAGGTTTTTAGACTCAGATGACTTATCAGGTTCATGAAATGACATAAAGCATTTTCATTTACTGAAATTAATTATTATGGATGAAAAGTCTAAGCAACATGATGGCATTCAGCTTGACATGAAAGACAAAAATGTAAACTCCTAGTTTTAACTAGAATAAAATAGTGACTAGAAAATCCTGAGAAAGAGAATGAGATTCATCCAACATGAGTACTGGCTTGCCCAAGGAGGAGTGAGAGGGTATGGGAAGAGGTCACTCCATGAGATCATTACTTGGAATGTATCAAGAGGAATGGATTTTATCTAGTTGTTGTTTTTTTTTTTTTTTTTTGAGGTTACTGTCTTCTTTAGGCATTTTCAAGCAGTCTTTAAGGACAGCCACAGGGTGATTCATTAATAAAACATACCCTTCTATTTGAAACTCTTTTCACACTTTTGCTCCCTGAGGCCTAAAGCAGATGCATTGTCTTATACCTGGTGAACTTTCTAAAACTGTTTGAAAGAATTCATAGCAAAAGATGAATACTTGTATTGAACTGGAGAAGAAAATATCTCATTGGGCATTGGGGTACAAAAAGTTATATATATTTCATTGGAAATATCCAAATCTCTTCGTATTGTTCTCTTTTTAAGTAACACTTCCACATTTTATCTGTTATGTTATAAACTAAGCTGTAAATTACAAAAATCAAACTGGTAAAACAAATATGTTATGCGGTAATTCATTCTAACAACATTAAATTCAAGCATTCAGACAAGGAAAATATTTGTCTTCATCTTCCATATTTTTTCAGAAAATGTGTTATTTGAGTCAAAACAATTTAGATTTCAATCTTAATTTCTCATGTCACTTAGTGTTTAGAGGCAGCTATTTGCTACATTTCTTCCATGTGCTTTACAAATAACCATTCATTTTTTCATCCTTCCCTTATGTCAAGTGTCATCCCAACTTTAAAAATTAAGGAAGACAGAATAAGAACTAAAGTTAATAAGAAAAGCCAAAGCTAGTTTGTTAAATTTTTTAAAAAGTCAAATGTTACATTAACATCCTCAGATAAAATTGTAATAAACTCTAAAGATCTGATTCTTTAGTACATAGAAAAGACCCTAGGATCAAATCCAAATCTGACAAGAACGTGCAGCTAGAATGTACAATTGCAGGGAAGTCCCACTTCCTAAATGGAAAAACAAGGTGTTCTAGCAAAATTAAATTCTTCCATCCACCAAGAAAATATAATCTAATCTAGCAGCATAGAAAACAGTTCTAAAATGTCTGATTAAGCACAAGTCATAACCAGAGAGGTATGAGCAATGCTATTTATCCTGAGACCAGAATTCAGAACTGACTATGAGGAGGAAAAAAAAAAAAAGTACCCTTTCTGGATATTTTGTTTATTAAGCAACTACACTTGTGAATTTGTGTACTTCTCCTTTCAATGCTAGCAGTATCTGCCACATGTTTTTTGAAAATCTGTTATCAGGTGCATAATTATTTAGGATTGCTATGTACGCTTGACAAATTAACCACTTTATTGTTTATGAACTATCCCTCTTTACTAGTAATAATATTCTTTACTCTGAAACCTGCTTCATTTGACATTAGTACATCCATTCCAGACTAGTTTTTTTTGTTGTTGTTTGTACTAACATAATACATATTTTTTCAATATTTTACTTTTGAACTGTTTTTTTTTAAATTTCAAGTGAGTTTTTGTAGGCAACATATAACCAGATTTTTTTTTTAAACTACAATCTCACTGTCTCTGACTTTTAGCCAAGGTGTTTAGACCATTTACATTTAATGTAAATAAAGATATAGTTTAGCTTATAACTACTATTCTGCTGCTTGTGTTTTATTGATTACATCTATAGTCTCATTTGTTTACTGTGATTTTTTTTTCTTACCTTTCTACCTTTTCTCTTGGGTTAATTGAGTATTTTTAGCCAATTATCTACATATTTTCTGGACTCATTAATTATAGCTGTTTTGCTTCTTTAGAGATTGCTTTAAAATGTACAATAGTATCTTGAATGTATCATTATTGACATTAAAGAAATATGCAGCCAGTCTCGGTGGCTCAGCGTGTAATCCTGTGCCTTTGGGAAGCTGAGGTGAGTGGATTCCCTGAGCCCGTGGGTTCGAGACTCACCTGGACAGCAAGACCTCATCTCTACAATAAATCAAAAAATCAGCCAGGCGTGGTAGCGCATGCCTGTAATTCCAGCTACTTGGAATGCTGAGGTGGAAGGATCACCAGAGCCCAGCAGGTCGAGGCTGCGGTGGCCGGGAGTGGCCACTGCACTCCAGTCTGAGCAAGAGTGAAACTCCAACTCAAAAAAAAAAAAAAAAAAAAGAAATATACCACAACATTTTACATTGTTATTATTATTTCTTTTCTTAAACAATCAAATATGTTTTAAAAGTTAGAAAAAATAATATATTGTTTATCTAAATACAAAGTTGCCAGTTTTGCTGTTCTTCATTATTTTGTTGTAATTCAAATTTTTAACTGGTATAATTTTTCTTTCTTTCTGAAAGACTTCTTTAATATTTTTTAATGTAGTGTGATTAATTTTTCATCATTGTATGCATGAAAAGTTTGCATATTGCCTTTTAAAAAATAATTTTAACTGAGCATAGAATTCTAGGTTAACAAAATTCTTCCTTCAGTATTTTTATATACGTTGCTTCATTATTTCCTATATTGCCTTGTTTCCAAAAAGACTGTTTCATTTTTTTCTTATTTTTTGTACCTCTATTCATAATGTGTTTTGTTTCTTACTTCTTTGAAAATGTTTTATTTGCCACTGATCTTATACAAATTTATTTTTATATCTTGGTGTAATTTTGTGTATGTTTCTTCTGACTGAAATTAGTTCAGATTCTTGGATCAGTGAGTTTATAGAGTTCATCAAATTCTGGAAAATTTTTGTTTATTGTTCCTTTGCATAGCTTTATTTTTCTTCCACTGTCCTATCATTCCTCGAACTGGGAAATCTAATTACACAGATGTTATAATGCTTTAGATTATACCACAGCTCACTGTGGTACTCATTGTTTTTTGTTCATCTTTTTCAGTCTTTTTAAAATCTGTGTTTCACTTGGGATAGTTTCTAGAACTATGTTTTTAAAGGCACTATTTTTAAAATTGGTTAATATGATCTTAATTTCATGCAGCATGATTTTTTTGTTTTGTTTTTTATATAGCATCTTGTAGTTTTCATTTGTACATTTTGGTTTTGGATCTTTTCTATATATTCCACATTCTAGTTCACATGATCAATCTTTCCTCTGCCTTCTTGAGCATATGGAATGTAATTATAATACCATTTTTATTGTTTTTGTCTACAGATCATTTCACTTGTGTCATTTTCGAGTCTGTTTGCATTTATTAATTTTTCTCTTAATTATGGATTGTCTTTCCTGGTTTTCATCTTGTTGGCTGCCGGAGACTTTGTGTTTTTGAAAAATATATTCTTGAAATTTTTCTAGAATGTAGTTAAGTTATTGAGGAAAACGTTAACATTTTTGAGGTTTGCCGTTAATCTGTTTGATGCTACGGAAGTACTGGGGTGAATCGGCCCCGTTACTGAGGCAATCCCTTCTGGTAACTCTATCTAAATTCCCATGAGTTACATGGTTATACACCTGGCTGATGGAAAGCCACTTATTCCTATTCCTGAGTGAGCACTTCCTGCTACTACCTGGTGATTCTTTCCTCCATCTTGGGAAGTTTCCACATACACATGCACTACCAGTATCAGAGGAAGATTCAATAGAGTGAGACGCTCGGTAGACCTGCAGAGCTCTTCTGAGCACTTTCCTTCTCTCTGGTACTCGTCCTCCCATGAACTCTCATTGCTTGGGTGACCCTGAGTCTGAAAACTCTGTGTTTTCAATTCAGGGAGCACGCTGGGATCCTTTTGGGTTCCTCCTGATTCTTCTGCAGCCTGGAAAATCTCTGAGAAATAAGCTGGGGAAATCAAAGGCTCACATTTTTTCCCTTCTCACCGAGGTCACTGACCTTATCTTCTTGATATCGAATGTATGAAAATTGTTGTTTCATATATTTCATCTGTTCGGTTTTTTAAAAGTTGATCCAGGCAGAAGGGGTAAATCTGATCCCTATTAATCCATTTTGACCAGAAGTGGGAGTTTGTAAATAAGCAATTAAACAGTCACTTTATTGTGGATGCCAAAACTTTCAGCTTTTTAAGGGTGCCCAAAATGCCAAACTGCATTATATCTATTTCCTGATTTCTGCCACAAAACTCATCAAGAATGAATCCTGTCATATTGTATTTCTAGAGATTAAATTTAGCTTGAGTGCTCTTAGAAACAGGTCTTTTATCCTGTGGAGATATGAACCTTTACAACTCCCAGGGTGCATTCTAAGTTCAGTGAATTCAATGTAAATTGCAATGTTAAGTTCAGTATCCCCCCATCGAAAAAAATCCTTTCATGCATGGAATATAGAAGTTTTGAGTTTATGACATGCAAACATTTAAACATCAGAAAAATCAATGCACTTTAGCAGCCTCAAGAATAATTGACATACATGAATAAAAAATGAATAAGCACTATGTAGAGAACATTTATTCTTTTGAAATAAAGTGCATTAAAGGTGTTGGCTAACAAAATTCCTCTTTGTGTTTTTGAAGTAGGGTTTAAGAAGAATTATGTGGAATGATTTTTGATCTGAAAATGTAAAAGCCTGATCACAGAAACCCCACTGCAATAGGGTACCTGCATAATGAACATTTGAATATCTAACCCTGAATTGTACCAGATATCTTTAAAATAAAAAAAGAAAAAAAAAAGAAAAAGGGGGGGCAGGTTTACCTCCTTCTGTATGCCAAAATATCTTACTCAGAGAGCTTATGTACATTGCAGCAATAGTGAACACAAACTACAGCTGTGTTTCAGACTGGAGGACTGTACCTTGATTATTGAAAATGTACATATTGTATACTGTATACATCATTTTAGAAGAAAGTCAATTTACCTCATTGCTATTATTTTATAATTTTGTCATTCACACAGGAATCCCTCCTTATTCTTAACACCAATTTCTGATAAAAAAAATAATTATATTCCTACAGTTTTAATGTGTGGGCTCCAAGATGAAGTGTTATCTCAAATTTGATATGTATACTTTGAATCTATGTTGTTTATTATGTCTGTCTGTCAGTACTCTTTGCCCAATTTCTATATTCTAAGGATTGTGAGTAAATATGGAATCAAATGAATTTTTAAAATATGCATATATTTTATAGATGTAGATAAATTCAATATGATGTAATGCATTATTGTCTGAGCCACAATTTTATTTTCAAATTTTTGACCACTTCGTGGGCATTGTCAAAACACGAAATGGGTAGATTTTTCAAATTGCAAGCAATTGCTTAACTAGCAAAATACAAAACAAAACATTTCTTCTCCAGGATGGTATGCTAAAAGTCCAAATGATTTTTAGTCTTGTCACCGCAATTATTACATAAAATCACTTTTGGATTCACAGTTAAGCATGAGAAACCTTATTGAGGACAGTGGGAGATACTAAGAAACGTAAGACATATTCTCTAATACATTCTAGACCCTCAAAGTCTTCTATAGATACAAAAATATTTATTAAAAACAATTATTTGAGGTCACATGGTCTCTATAAGAACAGCAATTTCATTTGAAAGTTTACTCTCATATGAAGTTGTTAGAAGAGTTTGGGTAGATGGGCGTGGTGACTCACGCCTGTAATCCCAGCACTTTGGGAGGCGGAGGTGAGAGGATTGCCTCAGTCCAGGTGTTTGAGATCAGCCTGGGCAACTTGGGGAGATCTCATCCCTACAATACACCAAAAAAAGAAATAGATTTTAGCCAGGCCTGGTGGGACGCACCTGTGGCATGCACCTTCCAGCCACTTGGAAGGCTGAGGTTGAAGGATCTCCTGAGCCCAGCAGGTCTAGGCTGTGGTGGCTGTGAGTGTGCCATGCACACTCTAGCCTGGGTCACAGAGTGAGACTTTGACTCAAAAAAGCAAAAGAAGAAGAAGAAGAAGAATTTGGGTAGAAATGCTGGTTGGAGAATTTTGCCTGAAAAGATGGGGTAGGATTTAGTCTCATGGGAGGATATGTGAAGTAGTATGTATAAGACTGCAGAACCTATAAAAAAAAAAAAAGGCAGCTCAAGGCTTAATGCCCAAACTAATGGAGCCATAAATGCGAGTTCACGTGAGACAGTTGACATGACTTGAGTGTGGGTGTTGCAGGGCCTGAAAGGGTAGCCCTTGATCATCTTGAATTTGCCTCTTCCCAAATTATTCTCAAAGTCCATGCTCTGTCTTTAACAGTCATCTTATTAGGGTACTAACTGAATCACCAGTACTGGAGACTTATGTACTTGTGTGCAGGTCATTTAGTTAATTAGTAAGACTTACCTACCACTCAGCCTTTTTTTTCTTTTTGTCACATATCTATTTTTAATGAGAAAAAAATGTTCTCTACTTTAAAAATCGCTGGAAACACTAGACTCCAGGATTAAAAGAAAGGCTGCAACTACATTGTAGAGGTCTTTGAAGAGATTAGGTCTCTCTAAGATGCAGTTTTTTTCCTAAAGGATATTTTATTTTTATTAAGATATAGGATACAATTCAGGGTTAGGTACATAAGTGGCCATCGTAAAGGTAAAGTTTGGGTGCAGTTTAATAATGAGACATAGTCATCGTTTCCCTAACAAGGTGAATAGTTGTTGGTAAGTATCCTTTCCCCTCTTCACAATGTCTGCTCCAAAAACTGAGCCATGAAAACGAAAGATGATTAACGCCTTCCTATTTAATTGAACCTGGCTAGCACTGGGAAGTGGTGCCCTACTTTTTGACCCTCTCTTTAAATGATTTGTTTAATATCCAGAATTTCTCAAGATGAAGCTCCTGGTATTCTTATAGTGGCATCCAGGGCCTAACTTCTAATGCTCTTAATTACTTTGAGGATCCCTGACTCAGCACATGTTCTAATGACCCCTGGCTTATGCACCATCTAGACTTTGTATCCTTAGTTTCTTGCATACCATCTCCTCCTTTGTTTATTTATTTCTTTTTCTTATTTTTTTTTTTTTTTGAGTCAGAGTCTCACTCTGTTGCCCAGGCTGGAGTGCAGTGGCATGCTCACAACCACCACAGCCTCAACCTGCTATCCTCAGGTGATCCTTCTGCCTCAGCCTTCCAAGGAGTTGGAATTACAGGCATGCACTACCACGCCTGACTTATTTTTTGATTTATTGTAAAGGTGAGGTCTCATCAAGTTGTCCAGGCTGGTCTCGAACCCCTGGCTCAGGCAATCCTCTCACCTCAGTCTCCCAAAGTGCTGGGATGACAGCCTTGAACTACCGCGCCCAGCCACATCCCCTCCTTTGTGCACATGGCTTATACTGTCATTAATTCTTTTCTTCTTAGAACTAGTTGTGCCTGTGCATTTAATTGTTTTGAGGGTCATACTGGGAGAAGAACAAGATCTGGGGCTGATGGTTAATATTTAGATAAGTAATATTTATTTTTGTTTTGTTTTTTTTTTCATTTGCTTCTTTTTAAAAAAATCAATTTTAAAGATATGGGGCACAATGTAGGGTTAAGTGTACAAATGTTTGTTTGTTCATTATGCAGGTACCTTGTTGATGAGCTGTGCCCCTCCCCTCCACCGGCAGATTCCCATTACTGCCAATCCCACCCCCGCCCCCCAGGCAGAATTAAGATTTATATAGGTAAAAATTTAGAGTCCACCTTTAAAAAGTGGCAAATCATTTCATTGGATAGTTAATCCAGGAACTTTCCATTTTACAGGTATTGTGTGTATGTGTTTTAACAATCAGTACTTTGGTGTATAAATGTGGCAAATGAGGTGACTGGTCATGTGACTGGTACAGATTAATTTGGCAGTTTAAAGACAGCAATGTAATACAATCAGTTACATCTAATTGAAACCTGATCAGTTAATCAGATAGAATATACATCATGTGAATTATTTACATAGTTTGTTTAATTAGCATAATCATTTGGGAGTGGTCATTGCTTATATACAGACCAGATCTTAGAAAAATATATCAGTTATACTTAGAGATACTATCTGCTGTCTGAAATTCAACTCATTTAATGGGAATGTTCTTTCTCTAAACTACACATTATAGTATCTCATTGAAATAAGAAAAAAAAGACCATATACTTCAGGAATATAGAATTATTTTACAAATCATTTAAAAATCACAAGTTGTATGTTTACTGATTTATTGTATAGCGTTTTGTGTAAATAAGTAGTAAACACAGACCTACAATAGGGCAGGCTTTTACGTCCTTAAACATCAGAGTGTGATGTCATTCATTGGAAAAGGTTAAATTTTTGTGCTGGTAACATCAAGCATTAACTGAGAAATCATAGTGTTATCCAAGGAATCATTGTCTTCTATAAACATTTAAGTGAAAGCCAGGAGTTGAATTAAGATGGCCAATGTGAGGCAACTAGAGTGTGTTTTTTCTATGGAGTAAACCAAGATAAAGAGAGTTTCTTCAGCACCCAGTGAGGGAAAGGGCCAGCAGCATGCCTCACAATTCATCAAAGAAGTGATGATATCCACATCGTTGAGAAAGAAGAGAAAAATCTTTCGACCTGGGCTGGAAGTAGCCATATACTCACTGGAATCACCATACACTACAGCAGCCTCTGGGCATAGTTGGGAGGGCTCAAAACAGATAGAGAATTTGGGTAATCTCCACAACTCTGCCCTCCAGCTAGGTTGGCTTAGTAAATCCTTGGAGCAACACAGCTTTGCAAACAAACTAGACAATCCAGAGGCAGTGGATAAATTCTTGGAAACATACAACCCTCAACCTTGAATCAGGAAGAGACAGAAACCCTGAACAGACCAATAATAAGTGGAGAGATGAAACAGTAATTAAACATCTCCCAACCAAAAAAAAAAAAAAGTCCAGGACCTGGAAGACTCACAACTGAATTCTACCTTCAAAGAAGAACTGTTACCCCATTTAATGAAACTATTCCATAAGACTGAAGTGGAGAGATTTCTTCCTAACTCATTCTATGAAGTCAGTATCACTCTGATACCAAAGCCAGGAAAAGACACAGCATTGTAAGAAAACTATAGACCAATATCCTTTATGAACATAGACATGAAAATTCTCAACAAAATATTAGCAAACTGAATTGAACAGCCCGTAAAAAAATAATAACCCACCAGGATTGAGTGGATTTTATCCCAGGAATGCAAGGGTGTTTCAACGGGTGATGGTAGTGGATACTCTTGGAGCCCAGACTTCTTCACCACTATGCAGTAAAACCATGTAACCAAAAATTATCTTTATCCCCTAAAGCTATATGAAATAACGAAAAACAAAAACAAAAAAACAAGACAATAAAAGTGAAAGTCAATATGATCTTCTTACTAATTACCAGAGAAGTTACATTTTAGAAATGAGTGATGTTTAAGATAAGGTTCTTTTTAAAAGTATTGTGGTGTGAATGGGAGCCCCTAAAAAGGTATGACCATGAATTAGTTTCCAGAGTCTGTGAATGTGATTTCATTTGGGGGGGTGGGGGAAGTGTCTTTGCAAAAGTAAATACGTTAACGATGTCTAGATGAGATCATCCTACTTATCAGGTGGGTCCTGGATCCAGGATCACTTTTCTAAGAGGCTCACAGCAGAGAGACACAAGAGAAGAGGGGAAGGTCATATGAAGGCAGAGGCAGAGCCTGGAGTGAGTCAATGATGAGGGAAGCTGAGAGCCACCAGGATCCAGGAAAGGCAAGGAAGAGTTCTCCCATAGGGCCCTCAGGAAAGTACCGCCTTGCCGGCACCTCAGTTTCAGACTTTGGCCTTCAAAACTGTGGAGGGAAAACTTGTTTGTTAAGTTTGTGTAATTTGTTACAGCAGCCCTAGGAAACCAATACAAAAGATAGCTCTCAATCTTAGTGGATTTTTGTCCCAATAGTGGGAAACTGTCGGGGGAGGAAGAGTGGGATTGGCAGTTGAGGGAAACTGCTAGGGGTGGGAGAGGCATACTTCATCCACAAGGGGACCTGCATAATCAATGTTTGTATAACTAACCCTGAATTGTACCCCACATCTTTATAATAAAAAAAAATTTTTTTTAATTTTTTAATTAACATATTTATTAAATACTAAAAAAAAAGTAAATTCTGAATCAGGCATCATTTACTTACTAAAGCAGGATGTCTAATTTTTTTTAAATGAAAAGTTAAGAATGAATTCAACCCCAAATGCAATATTTTTAAGCAAAGAAAGCATAAGAATGACAGGGAATGATCATGTGAGATTTCTAGTTGTGAAATTAAATGGCTAAGATGGTTCTAACTTTGAAGTCCAATTATCCACAGGAATTATGTTCTCTGACTAGTCAACTGCATCTCTTGTGTTAATGTCCAGAAAATGCAAATTAGAAGCTGAATACTGATTCTGAATTCATCCTAACTACCTTTACTGTAATGTAGCTAGGTCTTTGTTTTCCAACAGGAAACAGAAAATGGATGGATGAAATACAGTGAATATACAGAGAATTTTTTCTTGCTAAGAGTAAAGTATATTTATAAAAAAGAAATCAAATTTTTTAAAATGTAGAGCCAGGAATTATACCCATAGGAGTAAAGTAAGTGATTTATCTTTATGGTAGTCTAATTACTAAGGTGTGCACAATTAATCATCTCTAAGCAGAAATTAAGGAACACTATAACAGTATTCAACTACACAGTGCTTGTAGAGAGGTTTTAGAATTGGGGCACAAAAGTACCAATTTTCTTTTTATGCTTGACCACATGTCTATTTTCTTTTCTATTGTGCTTTTGCATACTAGTGAGTAATAATTCAATTCTCAATTGTTACCTTCTGTATTTCCCCAAGCCTATTGTATTATTATTGATACACCATTTTTTATTATGTGCACCTATAGTAAAAATTTCAGAGCCTAATAGCTGGGGACATGTGTCTTTGTTGGGCTACATTCAGAAATCAAAAGCACGGATAAGTGAATTGTCAAATGAAATATATCTGAAGAATATTGGGTAATGAGTAACAAGTGTTTGTATCTCTGTACATTGCTTTCTCTTTGTACTTTACTTTTCTAAATGGCAGCCAGATGCATTTTAACGTTGCAGAATGCAAGTGCATGTACCACAGTGATTTGTCTGTTGTTGGTCAGGTTACTTAGACATTGTGTCCCACTTTCCTTGATCTGTCACATGAGCAGAAGAAGCCCTATTGGCCTTCACAAGAATTAGGGGAAGAGATAATAAATCCTGTCGGTATGCTGGAGGATGAAGTTATTTTTTAAAACAAGTATCATGTACCTTAAGGAAACAAAATCTGGTTCGAGATATTTCTTTCTCTTTTCTGAGTAGGCCATCATCATGAACATTTGAAACTGCCTTTTTTATGAAGGCTGTACTTTTCTTTTCTTTTTTTTTACCTTTAGATTTTTTATTTTAAAACTGTGGAGTCAGAGACCTAAATGTAAAACCTCAAACTATAAGAAACTTAGAAAATGTGGGAGACACTCTTATGGAAATTGGAACTGGCAGCCAATTCCTGATCAAAACCCCAAGTGCCCATGCATCAGAGGTAAGATAGACAAGTTGAACCTCATCAAACTGAAAAGCTTCTGCAAAGCCAAAGAAACCATCAAGAGAGCAGGGAGACAACTCACAGAATGGGAAAAAATATTTGCCAACAACATGTCTGACAAAGGCCTAACATCTAGGATCTACAAGGAACTCAAATGTGCTGAAAAGAAAAAAACAGACAGTCCCATTACAAAGTGGGCAAAAGATATGAACAGACACTTCTCAAAAGAAGATGTAGCCGGGCTCGGTGGTTCAGCCTGTAATCCCGCGCCTTGGGAGACTGAGGTGAGTGGATTGCCTGAGCCCGCAGGTTCGAGACCCGCTTGGGCAGCAAGACCTCATCTCTACAATTAAAAAAAAAAAATCAGCCGGGCATGGTAGTGTATGCCTGTAATTCCGGCTACTGGGAAGGCTGAAGCGGAAGGATCGCTGGAGCCCAGCAGGTCGAGGCTGTGGTGGCCGGTAGCGGCCACTGCACTCCAGTCTGGGTGATAGAGTGAGACGCCAACTCAAAAAAAAAAAAAAAGAAGATGTATGAGCAGCCAACAGATACGTGAAAAAATGTTCAGCCTCACTAGTCATCAAAGAAATGCAAATTAAAGGCTGTACTTTTGTTTTCTATGAACTATATTTTATTATTAGACCTTGAGGAGAAAAAAAGAAGTCACCACTCACCCCAATACTGTAATGTTTAATAGAAGAAACAGATATTATTACTTATGCTGTTATATACATTCAGGAAACTCACTTAGTACACACATCACAAACAACAGAGTTTGCATGGCATGCAATAATGGTAATAACATTTATTCAGCATTTACTCTGTGCCAAGTTCAATGTATTCTATATACAGTGTCTCATTTGATCTTCACAATAGTCCTTGGAGAGAAAGCTCTGAACATTTACCGTAATACTATAAGAAAGGGTTTGGCAGTAGCAGGACACTGCCAGGGGTGCAGGGTGCACATAACACCAGTAAGCGTACCTGATCTCAAGCCAGGCAAAACGAGGGCTAAGCGGAGACCCGAACTTTACCCGTATGGTGACCACTTGTATACCTAATCCTGAAGTGTACCCCACATCTTTGAAATAACAAAAAAAGAAATAAAGAATGAAAATATGAAAAAAAAAACGGTCTTCTGATTGATGCCATCTTACAGATGAGTTGACACCAATTGCATAAAGTTAAGCTGAGGCTAACAAGACTTAAGGGAATTGTACCCAAACTCCTAGCTAGGAGGTGATATAATCAGGACTTAAACTGCCTGACTCAAAGGCATTTCTCACCCACTGTACGATATTACTTCTGGTTAAACACCTTGCAATGGCTATCTTAGAAAAGTCAACGTAGCTTTGAAAAGATCTCAAAATGAAGCCAATCCCACTGAAGTTCAAGGAATTTTCTTAAGTCTAAATCATTTCTTCACAGGCATTTAGTAACTGAAGAATTCTTCACAGTTGTTTTTTTTTTCATGAATACTGTAGCAGTTTAAAGTAAGCACAATATTAACTAGTTTCCAAAAAGAAAAAAAAAAGTTTTAACCAACCTTGTGACAGTGTATGATGAGAAAAGATAATGATTTCATATTGTCATAACCCAGAAGAATAAAGGTATGCAAGGGACAGATGGCGCGCACTTGTGCACCCGCTCTCTCTCTCTCCCTCTCTCTCTCTCTCTCTCTCTCTCTCTCTCTCTCTCTCTCTTCTCTCCCCCCCACCTCCTTCCCTCACATATGCACAATGCTTATGCTTACACAACTCACACACACACACACACACACACACACACACACATTTGGTGTCTTTGACCCTCTCCCACGGGCTTCTTTATCTACTGTCTTTCTTATATGATTTATTTCCCTTCAGCTGAAGTCCTCACCTCACCTCTCTAGAACTGCCCTTGATATAGACAAAATGCATATGATTTGTATTAGATTTTTAAAATATTGAATTGAGGAACAATGACTTGCATGATAACTTGTCAGTAGAAGGAGTTATTTTTTCTAAAAACGAGTTTCCTCACTTCTTAGCGTGACCTTCAGTGTTTTCTCTAGATTCCTTGGGATTCTGAGCAGACTGTAATCCCTTATTATTTTCAATGAGATATATATCAGGGGTGCAAAAATCATAGCAAGTAAATTGTTTAAAATCATTGTCATTATAATAACACCAAAATATAATTACTTGGATAAATATATTAAACCAGTTAGATACAGTTATTGGAGGATTAATGTGCTTGGAGTTTAATGCTGAAAATCAGCAATTCAATCAACATGTATCAAGTGCCAAAGAGGGAAACAGTGTTGCCAATTATTGCTGAACAGAAAGAACCCTAGACTTGGAATACAAGATTTCACTGAGAATGGGGTCCTTCTTTTTATTAGCTGAGAGACCAGTCACACCTAACAGAGTCTCCAGTTCTCCATTTCTGCACTGCCAGACGGTCAAACAAAACATAGTTTTCTTGAGGTTGCTACAACGATCAGAGTGGTAAAGTACATTAAAGCACTTAGCCTCTTTTTTAAAATAAAATTTGTACTTTTTTGGAATTAAACAGAAAATGTTCCAGATTTTTTCAGGAAAATAGAGCCACAAAATCAGCTGGGAGTCGTATTATTGTTCTTCTGTTAACATTGGTCCTGTAATTATTCATGAATTTTCTTATGGAGGAAGAAATGAAGATCAGAGGAAGGATACTGGGTTTCCACGATATTAGCTACAGTACAAAATGCAACGTGATGAATAACAAAAAAAAACACCAAACTTCAAAAACTATTTCCACATAATAGAAAAATACATGAAGATAGGTATTGGGGGGAAAATATTTTTATATTTGCTCCACTTGGCTCCTGTCCCCTTTATTTGTCATATATGCATAAATAATATCATAGCATCTCTATTTTCTTAGATTTATCGTTAACCACCTAGTTCTTCACTAACATTATTTCTTAACTTTAAAATTTATATAAATTTTAGAAATATTCCTGGAACTCTTAAGGTTCTAGGCCCTCTGCGAACACACATGTGTACGTAGCAAACAAGACTGCCTTCTTGATCTTTACCATGACATTTCTCATGTTGATGAAAATTTTGTCCTGTGTTTAATATTCAGCAAACTCTCTCTGAATTCTGTCTTCAAGATACAGAAAAGCAACAAACTTTTCATTTCCTGAGTGAGCATTGATACTTAAGCCCATGGTTGGAAGCCCAGTTAGTCCATTACCAGTTGCAAAGATTTTTGAAGATATCTGTGCAGAAACTGTTATAGCTGGTGAGGAAGGGATGAGACTAGGAATCTGTGAATAGTATTCTAGTATTGAGCGTTGTTAAAACATCCATTAATCACGTGTTAACCTTACTATTTCTAGTCATGAGCAAAAGAGCACCACACTGGAAATGAACCTTCTTATTAGAATTATTCATTTGAGAATCAGTCAACCACACATTTCTCTGACATCAAAAAGGCTGAGAGAACAGTGGGTGATTGCTCAGAAAATTTATGAGATGAGTATGACTATCTTTCACATTCCACAAAAGAAATACAACAAATCCTTTGCTGACAAAGCTCTAGTCATTACAGATTTTATATTCCAGTCTATAGAGAAGAACTTGTCTCAAGCAAGTAGCTGGTATTATCACAAAAGCTTTTTTTCCCAGGAGGATCTCTTAGAAGAAAAACTTCAAACAGATGGGGGCTGAATCCTGATTCTATCAACTATATAAGCTGTTTGACCTTGATAAAGATATGTCATCTTTTTGAATATCATTCTTTACATTTAATTTTTTTTAATTTAAAGCGAAAATGTTTAATCAAATGAAAAATAGTTTTTGAGTGCTTAGTGTATGCAAGAGTATTGTAGGCACTGGGGAAATAAAAAAGTAAAAAATAAATAAATAGTCCCCGCCTTCAGTGCGAATCAGGATGCTCAGGAAGGAACGTTCATTGACGAAGATAGCATGTATAAACAGTTACCACCGTTCTGAAACATCCTGGCAATTCTCTTTGGGAAAGAACGTTCAATGGATTGTCTCTTCTGATTTCCTTCAAAAGCAGTTTCTTTAATAGTAGGGTCACCGACCTGCGTTTTAGCAAGACATCTACCACTGTCATTCAGCTCAAGGTGAGTTTCATGACCATCTACATGGTTGTGGGTGGCTGTGTGACTAGGGGAGAGAGGAAATGAGCAAATGTGAGACAGCGCTATCCTCAAGCCGTGCCCCCTCAAAGGACTGTGAGACAGCAGGGTTGAGACCCAAAGATGGAAGCCACACCCTACTTGTTGTCTTGAATCCTACAATGGCCTAGTCTGTGAAGATTCATCATTGAAAAACATGTCTTAGATACCGTATTACTTAACTAGATCTCTCTAATTATACTTCCCCACTATTATTTTTACTTGGAGCCACATTATCTTATAATAATTACGGTGCCAGATTAACTGCTTATGTGTGTAAAAAAAAAAAAAGTATTTATCGTCCTATTTTTTAAAGTAATGCTCAAGAAAATAAAATTGCTTGAACAATAACAGAATAATCAGAGCACTCCCTTTAGGATTTGAATTCTTTGATATATTTTTACAAGATTTTTGAAATTTATTTAGACTTAAGAGTTCCCAGGTAGTTTTGATATATAACAAAGTATAGAAATGACATAAAATGTATCATCTTAACGACTTTTAAGTATAAAATGCCATGCAGTCATGACCACTATACATCTAACTCTTTCTGTTTTGCAAAACTGAAGCTCTATACCCATTAAATAGTAGCTCCCCATTTTCCTCTCTCACTGTCCCTGGCAAATAGCGCACTAGTTTCTGTCTCTATGATTTTGACTATTAGATGTATCACATATAAGAAATTATACTGTGTCTGCCTTTTTGTGAGTGGCTTATTTCATTTGGCATAGTGACTGCAAGATTAAGCTATGCTGTAGTATACAACGATACTGTCAGAATTTCCTTCTTTTTAAAAACTGAATAATATTCCATTATATGTATGAATCCCATGCCCTGCTTTTAATTTGGGGGGAAGTATATACCAGGAAGTGACAGGATCATAGGATAATTCTAGTCTTAATTGCTTGAAGAAGTGCCATGCTGTTTTTTTAAATAGCAGTTATATCATTTTACATCCCCATCAACAGATCACAAAGATGCCTGTTTCTCTACATCCTTGCCAACACTTGTTTGTATCTCTGTGTGTGTGTGTGTGTGTGTGTGTGTGTGTGTGTGTATGTGTGTGTGTGTGGTGTATAAAATATGTTATATCCAGGGAAACATTGCCAAATCTAATATCATAAAGTTTTTGTCCTGTATTTTCTTCTGAGACTTATGTTTAGATTTTTTTTTTATCTATTTTGAATTAATTTTTGTATTTGGTCCTAGGGTCCAGGTTCATTCCTTTGTATGTGATTTTCAGTTTTCTCAGCCCCATTTGTTGAAAAGATTGTCTTTTTCTCACTGAATCTTCTTGAACCCTTGTAAACTTTATTTGAACATTTATAGGGGAATCTATTTCTGGGGTTGTCAGTTTATTCTGTTGGCCTATTTATCTCTTTATGCCAGTACCACACTGTTTTGATTACTATAGTTTTATAATAAGTTTTAAAATAAAGTGTAAGTCTTCCATCTTTGTTCTTCTTTTTTTTTTTCAAGATTGTTTTGGCTATTCAGAGTCCCTTGATATTCCATATTAAATTTAGTATGAGTTTCCTGTTTCTGCAAAAAACATCACCAACCTTTTAAATAGAGATTGCAATGAATCTGTTGAATGCTATGTGTAGTACTGACATTTTAACAATGTTATGTCTTCTAATATGAATATGGGCCATGTTCTCACTTATTTATATCTTTAATTTCTTTCTGCAGTATTCTATAGTTCTTGTTGTCCATCTTTTATCTCCTTGGCTAGTTAACTTCAAAGTATTTTTTGAAACTATTGTAAATGGAATGGTTTTTATAATTTCTTTTTCAGATTGCTCATTTTTAGTGTATAGAAATACAACTGATTTTTTTGTGTGTGCTGACTTTGTATCTTGTGGAATTAACTTATCTACAAGACAAATAGATTTTTTGTTTTGTTTTGTTTGTGCGGAATCTTTGCTCTTGATCTTAGCTAAAAGACTGAAAAGCAATATTTTATGGAATCACTAGGGTTTTATATGTATAAGATTATATCTTCTGTGAACAAGGATAATTTTACTTCTTTCTTTTTAGTTTGGTTTCCTTTATTTCTTTTTCATGCCTAACTGCTCTAAGTGCTATATTACATAGAAATGCTGGAAGTGGGCCTCCTTGCTTTGTTCCTGTTCTTTAGTTGTTCGCTCTTGAGTATTGTGTTTGCTGTGGGTTTGTTTTTTTGTTTTTACTGATTTTTATTATGTTGAAGTCGTTTTCTTCTATTCTTAGTTTGTTGAATGTTTTTATACTGAAAAGGTGTTCAGTTTTTCTGCATCAATAGAGATTAGTATGTGGTTATTTTTCTTTCTACTGTTAGTGCAGTATTTTAAATTGATCAGTTTTTGTATGTTGAATCATTTTTACCTTCCAGGAGTAAATCCCAATTGGTCCTAGTGTATAAAGCTTCCTTTAATAAGCTGCTGAATTTAGTTTGCTAGTATTTTGTTAAGGATTTTTGCATCAGTATTCAAAGAAATGTTGGTTTGTAATTTTTTTTTCTTGTAGTGTCTTTGTCTAGCTTTGGTATTAGGGTAATGCTGGTCTCATAGAATAAGTAAGGATTTCCTTCTCTTCAATTTTTGGAAAAAAGTTTGAGGGGAATTGGTATTCATTTTTAAAATGCTTGATGGGATTCACCCATAATGCCATCAGGTCCTAGGCTTTCATTTGTTGGGAAAGTTTTGATTAATGATTCAGACTTCTAATTAGCTATAGTTCTATTTTTTGTGACTTAGACTTATTTATGATTTAGTCTTGATGGGTTGTGTGTTTAAAATAAATTGTCCATTTCATCTGGGATTATCCAATTTGTTAGTGAGCAGTTATTTATAGTACTATTTTATAATCCTTTTCATTTCTGTAAATTAGTGGTATTGGCTCTATTTTTATTTCTTCTTTTAGCATTTGAGACTTCTCTTGTTTTTTAGTGCATCACATTAACATTTGCCAATTTCAACAGTCTTTTCAAAAAACTAACTTTGGGATTCATTGATTTTCTGTTATCTTTCTATTCTCTATTTCTGTTATAATTTCTATTATTTCCTTTTTTCTAGATTTTGGTTTACTCTTCTTTTTCTAGTTCCTTAAGTTGTAAAGTTGGGTTAAGTTGTGATCTTTCTTAATATTTAATGTAAGCATTTACAACTATAAATTTCTCCCTAGCACTGCTTTCATTGCATACCATGTGTTTTCATATGTTGGGTGTTATTTTCACTTGTCTTCAAGTATTTTCTAATTTTCCTGTTGTTTAAGAGTGTGTGTGTGTGTTTTCTTTTTAATTTTCAGTTGTTTGTGAATTTTCTAGTTTTACTTCTGTTATTGATGTCTAACTTCATCCCATGTGATCAGAGAAGATCTATTATATGAGCTCTATCTTTCAAAATCTATTGAAACTGAACTTGTAGCCTAACATATGGTCTGTCCTGGAAGAGGAGAAGAATGTGTGCACTATTGTTGGGTAGAGTGTTCTGTATATGTCTGTTAGATTTAGTTTATGTTGTTAAATCCTCTTTTTTGTGTGCTTATCTTATGATTCGTGCTTAGTCAATTCAATACAATTTATAAAACAAGAGGGTATTGATCCATCTGAGATTTTTCCTTCGAACACTGAACACTTATTCCAGTGATATTGCTCTTTACTCTGTCTTTTGTAAATTCTTGTTGGAAAAAGCAATTTTTTTCATCCTTTTACTTATAGAAATATTTTGTTGGTGGATTTGATTTAATAAAACAGCCAACAATGATCCAAGGCCAAATTTTATATATAAGTTGAGCAATAAGTTATAAAGTGACATTTCAATTTTTAAAAAGTCCCAAAATGACAAGATAATCTTTCTGTTTGCAGCTTATTTTAAGCTTTGTTTCTCCCATAAATGATGGATTCAGAATAGCCAGGAGCAAATACCAGAGACATCGCTTGTCTTATAAATTATTCTAGGGCCAGTTCACCCTGTCCGAAGTATAATTCCAGTCTACAGTCTTCAGAGGAGTAGGGTTGGTGAGTGTCAGGGAAAGAGATCATGGCTCATCAAAGGCATGATTGCATTTCCTCTTGAAATCTGCAAAGTGTCAGATGAATGGTCACTCTCCATATTATTGCACAGGCATGAAAGTGGGGAAGGAAAATGTTTGTGGCTGCAGCCACAGCAGGGTGAGAGTTCGTCCGGGTTTTAGAAAGACACAGCAGGCATCAAAGAGAAGTTAGGGCCCCCCAAAATTGAACAAAACTGTTGTTAAATCTCTAATGAACAGTTATGACAAATGGCATTCAATTTAGGTCCTCATAATAAAACAAATGCCATGTGTGAATGTCAATCCAGTAACTAATTACTTGTAATATTATATCAACTATATATCTTCAATAAAAGTAATATAACTCACATTTGCAAATTAAAGAAGACAGACAAATCTTAAGCTTAGAGAAGTCAAACAAATTGCCCAAGATTATGTATCTTTTTAAAAAAAATTTTAAAAATATATGTGGGGTACAATACAGTGTTAGGTCTACAAATGTTCATTATGCAGGTACGCTTGTTGATGAGGTGTGCACCCCCTCCCCTGGCAGTTTCCTACTACTGCCAATCCCTTTCTTATAGTATTATGATTGTTGTTCAAGGTCCACTTATGAGTGAGAACATGTGATACTCAATTCTTTGTTTCTGTGATAGATCGCTCAGTATTATAGCCTCTAAGTCCATCCAAGTTGCAGCGAAGTTCATAATTTTGTCCTTTATGGCTGCGTAATATTCCATTTTGTATATATACCACATTTTTTTTAATCCAGTTCTCTTTTGATGAGTAGCACGGTTGGTTCCATGTTTTTGCTTTTGTGAACAATGCTATAATAAACATACATATGCAGGTATCTTTTTCATAGAGTGATTTGAGTTCCTATAGGCATCTCCCCAGTAAGGGGATTGAGGGGTCTATGGAAGGTCGAATTTTAGATCTTTTAGGAATCGCCATACTGTTTTCCACAGAGGTTACACTAGTTTACACTCCCACCAGCAATGTAGGAGTGTTCCCTTTTCCCCACATCCTCTCCAGTCTCTGTAGTTTTTTGAGTTATTGTTGATGGCCTTCCTGCCTGGAGTTAGGTGGTATCTCAGCATGGTTTTAATTTTTATTTCCTTGGTGACTAGTGAGGCTGAGCATTTTTTCACGTATCTGTTGGCTGCTCATAGGTCTTCTTTGGAGAAGTGTCTATCCATATCTTTTGTCCACTTTGTAATGGGGCTGTTGGTTTTTAAGTAGATGAGTATTCCTTTCTAATGCAGGTATGTCTCATCTCAGTTCCCTTGGCCTTTTCACTGTCTTGTGCCTCCTTAGGGGGAAAAAAATCTGTCTTGGAATAGCTGTCTTTAAAGTCTTGATCCTCAGAACTCTGTGATTCCCACCGAAAACCAGAGCCCTTGTGATTTCAGTAAGGTCGAATGCCTTTCTAGATGTGTAGCCCCTTTTAAGTTTGCACCTCTAAATGGTTTTTTTCTATCTACATATCTTCTTGCCAGTTCTTACCAAACAAGAGGTGGAAGAAAGTCTAGCCTGATCATAGCTTGTCTCCTCACAACTAGATAAGCTGCTATTTACCATTTTCATTTGAAGTATTTTAGTAGAATTTACCAAAAGGTAGCTGTATTAAAATTCAGTGGATTGCCCGAGCCCGCGGGTTCGAGACCCGCCTGGGCAGCAAGACCTCATCTCTAC
>NW_007232715.1:0-82042 GCF_000164805.1 Carlito syrichta | reverse complement strand
AAAAAAAAAAAAAAAGAAAGAAAGAAATCAGGTAAACTTAAAGTAACCATGTACAAAATTCTTTATTCAAAATCCAAATGCATAAAGTAATGTCATCATTGAATGTATTTTGCTGGGACTCATAAGTTGTGTGTGCATTTGATGTCCCAGATTTCCTGATATTCACAGTATCTTTTACTGTGAATTTTAGCCATAGATCTAATGAATACCACTGCTAATTCTGAAATTTGCTGCTTCTCGGCTCAGTTTATGTTACGTTTTATTTGTCCCTTGCATCTACCTCCCCAAAGTAATCCAAATGGGTAACTAAAATATTAATTGATTTTCCTGAGAACTTAGGTCAGAAGTTAAATTTACTTATGATCACATGGCTTAATGCTTAATGTATTAATGGCTTAATGTATTCTTTGTGTCATTTAATACAGGCAGTTATTTATTTTTTGCCAAGTCTTTATTTTTACATAATTATTTTAACTTCATTTCATCATGTTTTATTAAAGCACAAAGTTAAAAATGAGTTCAATTTTACAGTCACCTTAGCATTATCATTAATTTTATATCCCTTTCTATTATTAACAAAGTTTTCTTTCAATTTGGTCATGTTTTCGTGAGTTGAGTATATATTTAAATAAGCAACAAATCCAACTTCCAGAGCACAGAATTAAAAACCACAAGTCCTTGAAAATTTCATCAGTTGAGGCCATCTTATTGCCATGAGGGTAGAAATTAATTAGGTCATATATAAAAAATGGAATCAGATAAGACAAATGCTCTATTTTGTTATCTTCAAGTATGATATATGGATGAAACCTATTAAATTAAACTTGGACCTAGGCTGTAAAGTCCTAGTATGCATGTGTAGTGATCACTTTACGTTTGAAGAGAAAAATGAAGAAATGGCAGCAGGAAGCTTTTGCACTGAATCTGCTTCACCTGTTCTTGGTATTGACCACGGGCCTTAGCTACTATGGCAATACCATGAGAGAAAGGTGAGCAGAGTTTGTACATAGGTGTGCTGTGCAACGTGAAAGCTGCTGTCCATGCGTGGCTATTTAAATTTTAATTAGCTAAAATTAGACAAAATGAAAAAAGAAATCAGTTCCATTGTTGTGCTACTCACATTGTAAGTTCTCAACAGCTGCATGTGGCTACTGACCGCTGCACTGGAGAGCAAAGATATAGAACGTTTGCGTCATCACAGAAACTACTATGGGAAAATGCTGTTTTATGACATTTAGTGGATGACCTTAAGGGGAACCCTAAGATATGAAGAAGGCAGAAACAAGAGCACCTAAATAAATGACAACTATGAATATAAATGAATGCATACACATATACATGCAGGCTTCATATCATATTACTTGGGTGTTTCAGCCTCGTCCAACTGGCATGCTGGGTGATTAAAGGTTAACATTTAGATAACACAGACATCACCTAAGGAAGGCAGGAACCTGAACAGACTAGTTCAATGCCTACAGGCACACACACACACACGAACTCAGACACATGTTGAGTTGAAAAGGCAAAAATCAAAATGTGGAATGATGGTCACCGTCACATAGGCTCCTATCTTGTGAAGTTAGGAGAAAATTAAGTATTATTTATAAGAAGTTGATATACGTTCCTCAAAAGTGACACATTCAGTCTGAACTCTCCATGACAAAGCCCCTAAATTATTTGTCTTGTGACATCATTCTACTTTTCGATTTCGAAGAGAGTGCACACTCTTCACCTTTGCTCAGTATTTACACTGCAGTGACCCGTGGTAGATGGGGACATAGGACAGACCTGGCTTTGGATGTGAGCACTGCCCCTCCCCGGGCATGTTGGTTTTCTCATCTCTGGATGAGGACAATCCCTGTGTCTGGCTCTTAGGTTCCTGGGAAGATGAATGCCATCAAGCACTTTGGTGTGGGTGTCTGGTGCAACCAGTGCTCACAAATTAAGACTCTCATCGTAACCCTACATCGGATCTTCCTTCCTCAGCTTCTCTGTATTTATATCCTTAACGTTCTTCCTCTTGACGTCGTCTGTTTTCTGTGCCCTTCTCGTTCCTCAGTCCCTTCGCTTAGCCCAAGAACCCAAGGGAATGAGTCAGAAGGGTAAGAAAGTAAGAAAAAGAATATGACCAGAGAAAAGAAACAAAAGGAGGATGATGGGAAGAGAGAAAGGGATGCAAGCATCTATAAAAAGATATGCCGCTCCTTGTAGGGCCCGATCCAAACTCGTTTGATTTTGTTGTCTCTATGCTCAGGTGTCAGCTTGACTTTTTAAACTAATGATTTGTTTGCTCGAATTAACGATAAAAAAAACTGTACTTGTGTCTATTAGTAATTGAGTCCTTAGGGGGTCATACCATATTTGCACCTTATCTTATACTTAATTCACTTACGCTTTTGAGAAATGCGAACAAAAATCAGAAAACCTGTGTGTTGGTTATATTGGCTCTGGCTAATTTTCTGATGCAAAGCTTTGCTCAGAAATCATTTCATTAAGTGCTCCATTGGTAAGCCGCTTGTAACTTAAGCATTTCCCGAGTCAGTGTTCCGACTGGGAGGGCTGGCTGCCAGCTGAAGCAGGTAAAGAATTTCGTGCGTATTTTGATCTAACGGGTGACCAAAGAGCACTCTGAGGAATGGTCCAGAGAAAAACCCAGACCTCATATCCCTGGCTCTATGGAGAAGAACTGAGCATGAATAAAGCACTCTGGCTTTGCAAGTCTCCTCTGACTGAGATGATTACAATTGAACCTCTGTCTTCTCACTTTTAAAATAGAAATGATCATCCCTGACCTATTTACTTTTTAGCATTGCTAAGATAATTGACACCATTTTTTAGATCAAAACACAGTTCACATGAGTTTTCTTTTCCTAAATATGATGAAATATACACATTTATTTGGTAGCACTCACCAAGTGAGCCAGCAACTCTATGCAGACATCTCCCATCTGAGCCATATCACTCCAAGACGTCTGGCTAATTCCGTGGAAAAATTAGGGACACAGTTATTTGAGAGGGTGTCTGGAGTTCTGGAGTAGATGCACAGCTTTCTTGAGGTCCAAAAGAGGCTACCATGCTACAGGTTATTTATAGATAATCCTTTTTTTTTGTTTTTGGAGTTGGAGTCTCACTCTGTCTCACAGTCACCCCAGCGTTGACCTCCTGGGTTCTGGCGATCCTTCCGCCTCAGCCTTCCAAGTAGTCAGAACTACAGGTGCACACTGCATGACTGGCTATTTTCTTTTCTTTTCTTTTCTTTTTTGTGGAGAAGAGGTCTCGCCAAGTTGTCCAGGCTGGTCTCAAACCCATGGGTTCAGGCAATCCACTCACCTCGGCCTCCCAAAGTGCTGGGATGACAGGATGAGCCACGGAGCCCAGCCTATAGATAATTCTTACACCATGACGAGAGCCCAAGTCAGACAGTCAGTTTCATCTGTGAAAATCTTTCCTCCCCGAATCAAACATTACAAGGCAAAAATGTCGTCTCTTTCTACCTGACTTCCTAGTCTTTGGCAATAATTTTATGTCACTCTCAGACTTGAAGTCTAAGAGTAGTTCTGGATTTTGCTGTTTCTCCACTGTGGAGAAATCTTCTACTCTCGAATCTTCTACTCTAGAAAAGGTATAACTGTGTCTTATATACGGAAGATGCTCAGTGATAATTAATGAATGAATGAAAACATGATCGGATGAGGGAGAGTCAAATGTGAATCTGCAAGTGGGAACAGAAATTTCGTAAGGTCTTTGGATTCGTTTTCCAAGCCCCTGCTGGTGTCAAAATGTCCAATTTAGGATCAGAATCAGTCCCGTGTCCAAACTGATTAAGGCCTTGCTATTTGACCTCCAATAAATAGGTTAGCCGTTCTGTGTCTCAATTCAGCAAATATTCATGAAGCGCCTTCCAGCGGCCAAGAACTGAAGCATTTCTTATCAAGTCCATTTGTTCTTGACTTCTTTCCTACTAATGGCCCTTAGTAGATTAAAGAAAATTTACGTTGGTTTTGCTTTCTTGGGCTCAAATACTATCTAACCCTGACTAGGTGAGTGATTGGTGTCTGCAAGACTGGTTAAACACAGCAAATCATGTTACCATCTGGCTGTGTTTTGGATGGTATTCCTGGAAAGGAAACATTTATTCCAGCGCTCATCAGATAGCTATTAGCTAAATTTACAAAGGAATAGATGTAACGAAGTAGAACTGAATGTATTATGTAAATCGCATCCTTCTCAGAGGTGGATTGCTCATCCTTTTAAGAGATCAGTGTGGTCAGCTGTATTTGCTCCCTCATTCCTTACATTTAATTAAACAGTCAAGATCTAGAGGGGTCAAAGGTGTCCAGTGACACTCACTGTCAGACAGCAGCCCAGTGGTAGCCCTGGTTCATCGCATTGAGCAGGTACCTGCATTAGGAAAACAACTCCCACTCTATTTTTCTCTAATGGACTCGTTGGCCATGGTAACAGAGAGGACAAAAGATGCAGACCGGGAGATTCAGCCCCCACAAGCACTTGGCATGAGTGGGGCCACTGAGACAAGTCCATACTCTGTAACGGAGAAAGGACTAGGGGCTGTCGATCGGCTCATGCCCCTGGCATTAAATTCACACAAAATATTCATGAAGAATAATGGCGCTCTCCCAGGCTTCCGTAAGCAAGGGTAGCGTCTTGGCCCAGCCGTGAAGAACTGTCTGCAAGCACCTTGAGTCATTCCCTCGGCCCCAGGGAGCCACATTCATCTCCTACCTTCGGAGAAGCCTCAACAAAAGCTCTTAGAGTAATGAGTCTCTCATCTACCAAGTCTCTGGGGACGCAGAACCAGGGCGTCTCGTGATTACCCATTCCTTGTTGTTTACAACCTCTATAATCAATAAATGCGCATTTAGTCGTGTTCCTCTTCTTCCCAGCCACAGAGAAGATACTGGCCAAGGGCCATTTATTTTGGATGCTCGAAGTAATTAAGTATGTCTTCAGTCTCCTTTATCCCAAACTTGCGTGTTCTGTAGGAAAGGTTAGCCAAACCATGATGAAAATTTGATTAATAATTTTGCATCTATGGAAGAACTCAGAATATCCATAATGAAAAGTAATTTCCATGGACATCCACCAAAATCCGAATTGTTTCAGTGTGACTCAGTCGCGGTGAATTCAAATGAGAGAACATTGCTGGGTTTTATTTTGCAGGGGCAACTGATAACTTTTCAAGCCTACGTATTTGCAACATGTTAGCTAAGACCAGAAATAAATTTAACCGTCATAATTGCCATTAAGTGTATTCCTGAACAATGGGGTCTGACCATAATTAATGATTAATTCATTTGGAATCCATCATGATAATATCAAATGTGTTTAACTCATTGACGGCTTCTATAGAGGGAGCAATTTTAGGCAATTCTTTTGTGATGCACTGGTTTTAAAGTTTAAGAGCTCTGGGCATGTGCAGAAAAATAGCTCCACATTGCTCTCTAGTGGTGTGCCTGTAAATTACATGCCTCTTCTGTAAGGGCACAAAACCCGCGTCTTCTCTTGCTCCCAATTCACATTTAAGGCATCTTGACCCCTCAAGGCACCTTCAAACAAGATGCTTCCATCACAATGTAAAAGGGTATCAAAGCTATCGCCCACTAGCGAACCCATACATGCATGATATTTTTATTGTTGTTCAGGCAGATTCAGTATTAGATCAAGCTTTATGGGGGCGGGAGAAAATAAATCCTGTTGTTTCCTTCGTAGCTCCAGAAGGCAGTTTAAGGAAGCACAGCAGAGGCCAGAGAGCCCCAAAGATGCTTAGGAGCCGGTGAAATGTGAAGAGCCTTAAAGAAATCTCTTTGGAAAAGGCAGTCAAAGGGGCTGTGGAGTCTTCCTGAGGACTACCTAAGTAGTCCTGTGTTACTTTCGTGAGGTCGGTGAACTCACTTGAGCTTCAAATTACTAGTTGACACTAGGAAAGCGTTGGGCCAAAATGTCTCCAGGACTCCTAGCTCCATGCGATTTTCTTATACCAGTCACAACTCTGCTGCAAATCTGTTTACCTTTCCCGGGCTAAGCCATGAACACTTTTTTATTTAAGTTGAAGGTTGACCTCCAGTAAAGCATCACAGGGATTTGTAAAATTTAGTGATGAGTGAAATTCGTTAAGCCAACAGCTAGTATATTATGAAACTGCAGGCTCCTTGCTGGCATCCTCTAGACTATGGTTAAGGACCCAGTAAAAGAAGCAGGCACTTCTCAGATGACTAGAGATTTAGTGGGTGTCAATATTTGCAGGAATCTGTGTTAGAATGACAATGACTTCACTTTTCTCGGGGGTGAGGGATTAAGCCATGAAAAGAATTAGCCAGATAGCTGTTAGATGAGGTACGCATATTATTGTCATTGAGATTAAGATGAAAATTCAAACCAATAACAAGAGGGAGAACCCGTTGAGGTACTTAAAATGTTTTGTATCTGTGTGCTTTTTTTTTTTTTTGAGAAAGAATATGCACTTCAAAAGATTAAAAATTAATAATCCAGTAATGTTACAGACAGAAATTTTTCCAGAGTGTATTGTCTAAGGAAGTATGAACAGGGCAGCTGGGAGGTGGGCACCGAAGAGGGAAGGTGTGAATGTGTGTCTCACGGACTGTTCTGACCACATATGAGCTTGAGCTGTTAACCTGGAGTAAAGAGTCAAAGGACATTCTTCTTTTTTTTTTAAAGCAGGATTTATTGAGAGGACAGAAGAGCTCCCACAGTGGGAGGGGACAGTTAAATTTATTTCTTGTCTTAGCTAACATGCTGCAAATACATAAGCTGGAAAAGTTATCAGTTGCCCCTGCAAAATAAAACTCAGCAATGTTCTCTCATGTGAATTCACCTTGATTGAGTCACATTGAAACAATTCAGATTTTGGTGGATGTTCATGGAAATGGCTTTTCATTATGGATATTCTGAGTTATCCCAAAGATGCAAAATTATTGATCAAATTTTCATCATGGTTTGGCCAACCTTCTTGCAGAACACGCAAGTTTGGGATAGAGCGGGACATTCTTAACTGAACTCTAATCTAAACTGGAGATGAAAATATAACACAATCATCCCCAATCTCCTTTGGTAAACTAACACCTTGTTTTGTGGATATTCATCTTCTTTACCATAAAAGCTTTCAATTTGCTGATGTCAATCTTCGGTTTGACATCTTAACTGTGGAAGACCAGACTCCATGATCTCTCCTTCCATGACTGTATGCACGTTTTTAGGTAGTTGTGTACGTGATCGTCTATCCAAAGTTGTAGACTAGTAGCCCTGGGCCTGGACTCGATCCAGAGAATGTTTTGGTTTACCAGCACGGTTTTATTTTGCTTATTTAAATTAGCGCCAACACTTGAAAATTTGGTGATTCAACATAAAAACCTGCCTTCCCAGATAATCTGACAATGCTGGGACTGCCTCTTTTACACTTATATTATCTTGACAATGAATAGTTCCACTCATTACTCTTTAGATGAATTTTGTGCTTTCGAGATGCCCTCTGTCCAATCGTCTCTCATGTACTGTGCTCATATCTCTCTCTCTCAACCTCTCTCTCTCTTTCTCTCTAATTAAAAAACTGCACTAAACTAGCAACACACACACACACACACACACACACACACACACACACACACACACACACACACATACAGCCTAACTCCTAAGCATTTGAGTTTGGACTTCCTGATCTCTTTCTCACTTTCTTAATAAATACGTAGAGAGATGCAAATACATAAATGTACTACGTTAAACCAAATAGAATTGAACCACAAAAAGGCAATTTTAAATGGCTCAAACTTAATGAAACTGCTTTTATTGTTGGTGCATAGATGAGCCATATGTTTGAAATCAGACTTTTCTCTACTGCAATAACTAAAAGGAATATTTTACTCAGTAATAAAGTATTTTGCTGATTAAATGTGTTTCCACCATTTCCCTTCTGGTACCCTGAAATGCTACGTACCACCTGTCAGGCTTCTACCTCTAAATGCAACCCTTCTCCACAAACCCTTGTTCAAAGTCTTCATCTGCCAAAAGTCTTCTTTGATCCAATTCCTCACTGATTTTTCAAGTTCCTAAATTCATAGCATTTTAAGCTGTATCACATACTTTGCAGCTTAATTTTACACAGTCTTTTATTATTTTCTCTGCCCAGAATTATACAGGGCACCTAAAATCTTTTAAAAGTGGTCTTGGATATCCAAGAACATTTAACACTTGTTGATTGATTGCCTTTTATTAGTAAATTAGTTTGATAACATACATTTTCAAAAAAGTATTTGGAAACTGCCAGGGGATGGGGCACACCTCATCCACAAGGATACCTGCATCATGAACATTTGTATACCTAACCCTGAATTGTACCCTAAGCTTCAAAATAAAAATTTTAAATATGAATAAATAAATAGAAATACACCCTTCTCGGGGGAAGAAATTCACTGAGTAGAAGCCCTTTGTCTACTTTAGATATAATCTTATTTTACTGTTCTTACTATACTGTGGCTCTCGGGTCCTTGTGGTTTAGAATATCAATATCTTTAACTTATGTCACATACAAATTTCATGAAGAAAAATGCATCTGACTAATTTTATAGATTCCTGTCAGAGATGGACTCACTTATTTTTAAAGCTTTTTTATTTTTATAGAAAACCCGAGTATAGAAAACCACAAGCGACAAATAGACAGCTTAATGAAGTATTATAAATTAGAGTTTAGAACGTGACTTTTCTCCATGTTTCTTCAAATTGGCATTTAGATCCAGAGTCTTGATCAGGTTAAGTAGATTAGACCCCTTTGGCAAGACTCTAAAATCTAGTTGTCTCGATTTTATCTCAGCAGTTATTAATGTGTAAGGCCTAGATTCATTCATTCATTGGGGCTGTAAAATAACAGTATTTTAATTGTATTATTTGGGTTTTATTTGTTAGCTAGAATTATATTCTGAGTTCACACCCTCAGAAGTGGCCAGTGTTATTGTTCTTTAAAACCTCTTTATGAATTTATTCATTCGCATATGTTTTATGAGTTTCAGTACATTGTAACTCTTATCTTTTTTTATGCTAGAGCTATCCTCATCTTTGCTCCCTGGATGCCTCTTCCAATGTTCCCCTGAATCCACTTGACATGATTCTATTACTCTTTGGTTGCTTCCTTTCTGTCTAGTATGTCAAGTTGTTTCAGGTTCAATTGCCATGTTTTCCCCTTCAAACTAGGAATCAGCCAGTTTTGCAAGAGCCCTTGTTTCTTATAGTAGGATTTTTTTTCCCCAAAACTGCAGTCTGTATCTTAGGGATGCTTGTTGCTATTAAGTTCATGTTTTTAGACTTCTTAGTGGACAGAGCTAGAAGAGAGAAAAAAAAATCTTTTGAGTTTAAACTTATGTCTTCCAATTCAATTTTAGGAACACAAGACTTTATTTAACCTTTTCTATATTGCATTTGTATGTTCTTTCATCTACACCGAGTCAGGTAGTCAAGGATATAAGGGATAATAGACTTATAATATCTCATGTTCACTTGTTTGCTTTATCCCCTACTAATACATTCGTATTAAAATAACAATAATATAAGTATCACCATCAATAATAATTTTAACCCTATTCTACCTTAGTTTTGTTTCAAATCTTATATATCTATACACATATATATGTATATGTGTATATATGTGTTATATCTTAAATATAACATGTGGCTGTTACAAAACAAAATCTCTTCCTTTAAAATCTCACTTAGGCCGGGCTCGGTGGCTCAGCCTGTAATCCCGCGCCTTTGGGAGGCTGAGGTGAGTGGATTGCCTGAGCCCGAGGGTTCAAGACCCACCTGGGCAGCGAGACCTCATCTCTACAATAAATCAAAAAATCAGCCGGGCATGGTGGCGCCCGCCTGTAATTTCGGCTACTCGGAAGGCTGAGGCGGAAGGGTCGCCGGAGCCCAGCAGGTCGAGGCTGCGGTGGCTGGGAGCGGCCACTGCACTCCAGTCTGGGCGACTGAGTGAGACTCCAACTAAAAAAAAAAAAAAAAAAAAAAAAACTCACTTAGTCTTAGTTAATTATTTGTTATTATTAATAATTTGTTTTTCACCAGTTAGCTATTAGGTCAATATCTCTTCTGATCATTTTGTATGCTTAAAGTTCAGTTTCTAGTAGTTCCAAGGATCGGGGGAACATTATCCCTGATTGCTTGCTAGTTGATCACAATTTGCTTGTTCCTTTTATGTTTAAAGTTTTCTTTGTTGACTATAAGATCCTTGAATTACATTTTTTTTAATGTTAAGTATCCAAAGTTAATTACTCTAACTTTTTTTCTGGCAAAAAATGTTGTAGTTAAAAAAATGTCTGATAATAACCTAATTTTTCCCATATAAATAATATTATTTTTGTCCAGGTTCCTAAAAGATTATTTTGTCAGCAAAAATTTCTTGAATTTTTTAGTCTTTATTCTATTTTTTTCCTTTAATTTTTCTTTCTAATGACCCATATTATGTGCATGCTAGATTTTCCTTCTCTAAATTTAATATTTGTCACTTTCTCTGGAATTCTTTTTTACTCTTTTAATTTAGTTTAGTTTAGTTGTGTTTTTACTTCTGTGTATTTGTTCACCTAGTTACCATTTATTTATGCATTTATATTTTTATTTATATACATTTATTTTTTCAGTTATGTCATCTCATTTCTGAGTTTTCTGATTTATGTTACTCTTTGCCATCTGGCATCATTTTCTTCATGTTGTGTAGTTCATTCTGAAATGGCAAGTTGCAGTTTGGAGTTATTTGTCTTGGGTACCTTTTTTATTTTTGAAAATTTTTGTCTGCTTTTTTGATCCTTTTGTTGTACTCATCTATAGCAATGATATTCTCTTATTTTATTTTTTCTTATAGTGATTTTGGATGTCATTTTACCTCAGTAAATGTTTGTTGCTCACTTTCGTGTGACTTATTTTCCGGCAATCCCAGAAGTTCAAACAGCTCTTCTAAATACTTAGAGTCCCCTTCCTTTTGTCTTTATTCCACAGGTGGAATCTGGTCCGGGTCCTGTTTTCCTATGGGCCCCTGAGCTAAGAATGGTTTTGATATTTTTGAAGAGCTGTACACAAACAAATAGGCATAAACATGTGGGAGAAACAGCATGATGTTCAATAGCTAAAATATTTACTATCTGGGCCTTTTATAGAAAAACTCGTTGACCCCAACACAGACTAAAAACCGTGGCAGCTTACTTTCTGGCATTTCATTGTCATTCACGCCCCCCTACTTTCATCTGGACGTTCTCTCTCCTTCATGTAAATTGTTTACGTCTTGCTCAGATTTCACATAGATTTTCAGTAGTTTGTCCCCAGTTTGGGTCCGGTCCTGGAGGGAACTTTGTAGGTCAGTTCTGGCTGTTCTCAAACTGATCTGCTCTACTTTCCAGCATTGCCTGATAGTTACTTTGGAATCATCCCATTTTCAGGTTTGATGCTTCCTTTCGATCTTACACAGATGCTCAAGCGATCACAGGGCTGTGGTTTGTCCACACTCACGTGTGTTTTGGGGTCTGCAGGAGCATCTCATCAGCCTGTTGCAGTCAATGACCAAATGCTTCCGGTTTCCTACCTGGTGGTCCAGCTACACATGGGGACCCAAGAGGCTCAAAAATCTCCAGTGCCTCCACCTACTGCCACGTTCTTTCCAGACTCCAGCTCACTCATTGTTCAACAACATTTGTTTAATAAATGACACTAAATTTGTTTTTGGAAAAATGTTTACCCCGAGCATTTTCGTACATCAAATAAATCAGCATGTTCATATTGCTTTTGTTTTTCTCCAGAGTCGAGTTCCCATTATGTAATCTCCCTAAAAGCTTTTAACAACGCGGGAGAAGGAGTTCCTCTTTATGAAAGTGCCACCACCAGGTCTATCACAGGTAAGCTGAAACGGGTAATGTGATCCTCCTGTGACAAGGCAGTTAGTGCTTGAGTTATGACGAAAAAAGAAAAATGAAAGCAAACAAAGTCAAACAAAAGACAAAGTAAGAAACCCAAAATGCATGCATGCAGTCACCTCCTGAGCCTTATATATGTGTGTGTATACATGCACACTTCCTATTTTTGATCCCCTAATGCCACCCTTCTTCTGAGCAGCTTGTCACAAATCAATGCTAATTAGGCAGGAGAGTCCCTGCACAAAGGTTGCCAAATGCCCTAGTAGACACTTGCTTCTCTGTGCATGGTTCCTCGGGCTAAGATGACAGAGAAGAACCGACCTCCTGGGGTGGTATGAACTCAGCTGGGTGACTTCCCCACCTGGGACTACAAGTCATCCCAGCAATGCCTGGGGCTCAGGACATTTCAGGGAGTCGCTGACTCAAGGGCTTGTCAACTTTCAGAATCCTTATATGAGTCAGGCATCAAGGCAGCTCAAAAGAGCAAAAAATCTCAAGCTGAGAGAGGACTGGGTAAGATGATGAGATCCAGACCATTGATGGAGGCTATTTGTTAGCAAGGCTGAGTATTTTCAAAAACGGAATAAGTAACACCTCTGTGGACCCTTTAGAGTCACAGGAAGTCAGTTGGCCACTGCCTGCCACCCCTCCATAGGTTTATGCCCGAAATCTCCAAGTCAAACCCAAGAGCTCCATCTTTAATTAATATTTTGAAGGTGCCCCCTCCCCAAAACTACACCCTTCAGACTTCATTTAACTTGTCAGATGTTTTCTCCTTAATAACAATGAAGGATCTGAGCCAGCAAGCGCCAGATTTGATAGCAAGCAAGCACCAGAGAACATGAGACATTGCTGGAGTTCAAAATCTGGGCAAGTAGGCAAAAACAGTTATGGAATAAATAATGGGGTCCTGTGGCTTCTGGTACTGCCCAAATTTATGTTTTCCAAATGCTCAGCTCCATTCATAGACTGTCTTGAGAATACAATTGTTCTGTAAATTCACAGTTGTCATGTGATATTTTCCAGATTCTACAATTGCTCGATTAATTTCATGATTTTCTTGTGAAGCAAAGTTGCTAGTCTAGTGTCCTATGATCATTGGCCATTGCTTTTGGGGTCTAAGATCTGTCTAATTTGGGATGCAAAATTTTGAGCACATGTCAAAATATTCATTTATCTGTGGAGACATTATATATCATTTATTGTATCTTCAAAGGGGTTCTTGACTCCTCCAAAAGGGTAAATAGTTACCCTAGAGAATATTTACTCTCAGATATGTTATCTCCAAATGTAGGGTGATGAGTAAAATTGAATACTAGGATGAAAAGTAAGAGACAACGTGATGAATGGGTATCTGGGATTTGTGCTCTTATTCTGTTGCGTGGCCAGCAACAAGATGTCAAGGTTTTCAGAGAGACAGCAGCCTGTACTGGCGTGTCTCATAATTTCTATTTAGGAGGTAAGTCATCTTTATCCTGCCTGTGGTAAGAAGTGCCAAGGAACAGCTCATTGCCACGATATCTTTGAGCTTGTGACCAGGCCACACAAAATGATACTATGGCCAGTCTCTTAAAGCTCTTCTCTCACCGACACTAAAACCTCCAGTAAAGGGCCACTGAAGTGGCAAATAAAAACCAGCTTTCAAACAAAAACTCATAAAGGTGTAGAGTTCGAATAAACTGAAGGTAAGTTGCTCAGTAAGAGCCATGTGCAGTCATCTCAACTTCTCTCTCCTTAGCATTTGCTGTCATTCTTTAATTCTCAGCAAATGGCATTCCCAGAGTGGTTTCTAGCATACCAGTGACTCATAAGATGATAATTTTCCTGATATGATTTGAATCCTAATGGGTCTGATAAATGCAATAATACCAAAAGATGGAAGTTGTGTGATGTTTTTCTATTGAAGAAAAGCCAGTTAAGAGGTCAGAGAGGAATGCATGAATCCAGACCTTAACACATAAAAATAATGCATTTTTCTGGAAGTGGAATTATTTTATTGTGTTTCTACATGTCATGGAGAACAAAGGACAAATAAATGGAATCAAAGGTTAAAGTTCTGGAAAAAACTCTTATCACTACATGTGTCAGTGTCATGCAGCTGACATCCTTGTTTCTAAGCTTCTGCAAAGTATTCCTATGAGCAGTCTTGGGGAAAAAAAAGGCTTGTGTAAAGGACATGCAAAATATACTCCATGCCATGAAAAGCTCAAGTGAGATGAAGCACCAGGTTTTGACGCTTTCTACAGGCATGTCCTCATAAAGGTTGGTGAGCTTGGAGTCTCATTTCACACTGGGACTATCAGTATCAGAGGTGCTGAAAGTTTCACCTGGCCAAGTGCATTAAGAGCTTCATTTTTGCTGTAAAGCCTTTTATTTCTTGTTGCAAGAGCAAGATGTTTTAAGCCTGGGAAAGGGAAAAAGACAAATAAAAACCAGGTGAATAATGAAACATGCTGTCTGTTTTGCTTTCAATTATTTTATCGATGTTTAAATGAGGTACAATTCTGTTGTAAAATTGCATTATTATTTTTAAAGTTCATTTTGATCTTTAGTATAATGACTGGAAATTCATATGTTCTTGCTAAAATGTCTATTAGACGTTGAATAAGTTTATGTTCTAGCAAAAGTTTTGAGGCTATATTTGGTCTCTTTCTCTTTTTCTTACTTGTTTTTAGTATGTAACCACCCCAAATCAGCAGCACATAATGCAGCCAGAAGTAGGAAGAAAGAAAAACTGAGAGGTGTTTAGCAGTAAAATGATATTGTAAATTCAATATCCTAAGTAGTTTCTTACTTAAGAAAAAAAGACCATTGGCAATATAAATAACATGTATTCATGGAGGTGCTTGCTGTCCACTAGAATGTTCTGCTTTGCTGGAAATGCTCTAGATACCTGTGCCATCCAGTGTGGTAAACACGAGGCACTTGTGGCCATTGAACACCTGAAATTAGCAGAAGTGAAATTTATAAAATTTTATTTAATTGTAATTCATTGGAACTTGAATATTTCATAAAATCATGGCTGTTGTATTAGCATGGTTCTAGAGGAAGTGACCCATAGAATGGCAAGTCACACCTGGAAGAAAAATCTCCTAAAATAGGCAAGACAAATTTGGCTAAGAGTAAACATTTCTAGGTTGTGTAAGCCCATTTGTAAATACCAAAAAATACTATGCTTGAAATTTGAGAGAATCATTCTGGAACCGACTCCAAGAAACTCAATAACAATAGTCATGAATAACATACTATTTTAAAATCAGAAATGGCAGGGATGGCTATAATCATTCCTCGAAGAGCAATCAGTATATTTCAAAACTTATATAGGGTATCTCTGAAAAACTATAAAGTTAATATATGTCTGGTGCCAGAACTGGATTAAGCAAAGACACAACAAAGAGGGTAACCCACCGATACAAGTAGGTCAAAAAGTGAGTTTGTAAATTAGAATATTTGCCCCGTGTGTATAGCATTTTTCTTGTAAAGCCAGGTAAGAATAGAAACAAGAAGTGCAAGGCAGCACCTGCTTTAATGTGGAAAAAACATCTCCCATTGCCTCACCAACCCGGTGAATGATTGGGATCTTTATGGAGCCTGCAGTGTCTTCGGTTCCCGTTCATCCTTTTGTAGATCCGTTTGGGTTTAAAGAAGCCCTTAATAAAAAGAGACATCAAAGGAAATACAGAAAATCTGGGCTCTATCATTAAATTTTAAACACACATTTCACTCTCAATCTCTTTCTCTCTCTCTCTCTCTCTCTCTCTCTCTCTCTCTCTCTCTCTCTCTCTCTCTCCCCCTCTCACTTTCCTTTTCTTTTCTTTTGTTCTGGTTTTATTTATGGTTTTATATTTTGCTCCAAAGAATCACAGACCAGTAAAGTACTAGATAATTCATTGGCAAACAGAATGAGGACTAGGGAGGGGATAGGCATTTGGAAGGCAGTGGACAAAGTGAAGTCATTGTCAAAATCAGCCAGCAGCTGCTCCACTGTGAACCAGGCTGTTTAAAAAAAAATAAACTCTGCTACGCTGCTACAGACACTCAGCATTTTAGTAGGTCTTGTTTCTCCAAATGTCATCATATGCCTAGTCTGAGGGTTGTGTTTTCACATTTTATTTATTTATTTTTTGCTATTGAGAATACATCATACAAAAGTAAGCATTTTTAAATGTCTTAAGTGCAAAATAAAATTCCTAAAATTGGACTATTACTATGGCCACAAAATAAGCATCTCTGAATCTCTGATTCTGATATTCCCAGCAGGAAAATGATCACAAGATTTTGGGGGGAAATTTTATAAACATACACAGGCCATTTTGTGGATTCCCATTCTGTTATGGATCAAAGCCGTGTATATACCTCAGGGCAAATCCCATCCGCTTGTAGGTAATTCATACTGTTTTCCCATTCAATAATAGAAAGTTTCTTCATCAAACTCGAAGGTTTAGAAGCAGGATGTAGGATGCAGGTGTCCCTCCACAACTAAAAACTTAGCTAATTACTCCGTGGGAAAGTGGGTACAATCACATCCTGTATTTCCAGTTAGGATTCCAATCTAAGAAAGCCTGGCACAGCAAATGCCACTGACAACTAATTATCAAATAGATAGTTGCCCCATGTGACCATGTGTACCTGGTCACTCTAGCTTTGTGTAACCACAGACATGCACAGGTTGTTGTGGATGCCGGGGTGCTTTGTTTATGGTTCATTTGATTCTCGTCTAAAAAAAAAGTGTGTCCAGTTGTAGGGTAAGCCATAATGGGAGCATTCGAGAAATCCAATCAAGCTAGAGAAGGAGGAGAAAAAACAGATATTGAAAAAACATTTATTTTCTTTGTAGGAAGAAATAAACCAGAAACCCATTTTTATCTTGCTATTTTTTAGTTACATGCATTTATGAATAACAATAATGAATTCTATACTAGATCTTTTAGGAAGCAATGTTCAGCATTCTCCCCCAAAATAAACTTTTAAAAGATGTAACTGTAAATAACAACCAAATTGATAAAACCACTCTACGGGCTTATAGGAAATATTCAGTTGTTTTTGTAATCTAACTGTACTATTTCTAGTGTGATTTCTGATTGAATTAATGGCATTTTTTTCTGTTCTTCTCATGTTCCCTTTCATCATTATTGCCATGCATTTAACTCATTGTGATGTGTTGCCACTGATCTTTATTTTTAACGCTTTTGTTTACGTATTTATTTGTTTCATCGGGCGGGTTTTTAAACCCAGATCCCACTGACCCAGTTGATTATTATCCTTTGCTTGATGATTTCCCCACCTCGGTCCCAGATATCTCCACCCCCATGCTCCCACCAGTAGGTGTGCAGGCTGTGGCTCTTACCCATGATGCCGTGAGGGTCAGCTGGGCAGACAACTCTGTCCCGAAGAACCAAAAATCATCCGAGGTGCGACTTTACACTGTCCGGTGGAGGACCAGCTTTTCTGCGAGTGCAAAATACAAGGTGAAGTTCTAACTGATAGCAGGCGATTTAAGATGAACTGTCCTTTATTTAATATGTTGTTTTCGATGCTTCCTGGGCTGTCATGAGTCATTTTGCTGCCATGACTCTGTGTAGAGAAACAAAGCATTTTTAATAACTCAATACCTAAAATTAACATGAGAATAGCTGTATTTTAGGAAACAGTTTTAAGGCAAAGTAGGAAAACATCAAGAACTGTAAAATGTTATTTGAATTCTATCAGATGCTGAGTTTGTGTAAGTAACTCAATTCTGTGCAAGGGAATGCCATTTTCTCTTGTAAATAGCTGAGATCCATGTTAATTTTCTGAATAGATTTTGGTACATATTTTTTTTCATTTGGACCCTGGATTTACTCCAAAGGCAACTCTATTAATGTCACAGAGGCCCATGTTACAGAGCATATAACTGGAAATAAATAACTTGATATTTTTTATAACATCCTTAACACTCTAAGCCATTGACATCTACTTCCTCATTCAGCCTTGGAAACACCCTCATGAGAATGCACCACCCACACTCCCCTTTAGCTAATGTGAATTCCACCAGCCCTCTGTTCCTGTCCTTATCACAGAGTCATCTCACAACACCTTTAAGAACTCCTTAAGGATATATATTTGAGGCATTGCCATTACCACTTTCAAAACTCTATCAGCCAGCCTCAGGAATGTCTATACTGAGACAATTCTGTTACTTCCTCAACCTGCTGCAGTGTTAGTATATATAGACAATACCCAAATGTAGATAAAAATGAGAAGCTCAACAAGTGATTATCAAGAACCTACTGTGTACCTAGAAGTGTACTAAGAGAACATGGGTTCATTGTTGTTACTTAACCAATTATGTGTAATTTGGGAATGAGTTATACCCTCAGCTCTATAGATATACTTGAAATAGTTCATAAGTCATTTGAGAGACAAAATGCATTAAAATACATTTAAATCTTAAAGCTTCACAAGATGATGCTTGGGGATGAATAAGGGAGCTTTGAGAATAAGAGCTTAAGTGTCACCCAACAACCAAGGAATCAATCGTTCAACTCCGGCACTCTGGTTTCTTCATATTCACCTTTAGGCCTTCTTTTTATTACTCTACCGGGGTAGCTCTTCGGGGAAAATTTGGGTCTCCTGACACTTTAGCTAATGGACTTTCCATTGAGTTACCTTTCCCCTGAATCCAGCCTCAAGCCAGTGGTGATTTGAAGGGATGTAAGTATTTTGCGGGAATTTCTGACTCCAACCCTGGAGCTATCACAAAATTCCACCAATAATTTCTGCAAGTGTGCCTTTTTTCTTCCTGGAGCCATGCTGGATCTGTGCTTCTAGTGTCTTTCAACTTTTAAAGGGCATAGCATTCACATTTCATCATAAATCAGGTTTTCGTTGAAACTATTTAAAAACAGTTTTCTTTGGTACTGCTGCCCTGCTAGCTGAGATATTTGGAAAAACTCTCCAGGCAAGTCCAAATAATATCACTGATATAAGATATGTTGTAAGTACCCTATCCATCTCCTTATAGTACTAGATTTAAGACTCAGCAGAACCATAAATAAAGATAACATTATCAGAAAAGACAGCCAATGAAACATATGAGAACATTAAGAACTTCCACTTTATATATAGATTACACAATTCTCTAAGTTTACTTTTAAAAGACTACTTTTCACACTTTAAAAATTTTATATCATAATTGTTGTACTTTGCAGATACATTCATTTCACAGAATGACCATGACTACTTTGCTAGAATGTGAAATGTTCTAAGGGACAATGATTGTTTTCTGCAGGATGCTTTGAGTTCCAAAATTTCTTGAGGCACATTATTTCAGTTGAACAGTATAGCAGACATTGAATTTTTGATCTCACAAAGAATGCCTGTGAAGTGAGACACTCAACCTTAAAAGATTCTAACCGTTCTCTTCCCTTCATCTTCCTTGACACAAGGCTTTCACTTACGAACATACTATCCCCTACACACACACACACACACACACACACACACAGACACACACACACAAAGTCTCTCTCTCTCTCTCTCTCCCCATCCACCCTGAGATGAGAGGAGAGTTAGAGAAAAAGAGTTGTGTTGTGTAAGTTGAGTACTGAGAACAGTCATACAACATATAAGATGTTTTGAATTTGCACTTTGTACTTTTCAAGCCACTGGCATATTACTTCATCTCAATTCCTGGTACAGCTTTAAAAGGTAGGCAGGACATATAAGACAGGAAACAAACAAGCAAACACAAATTCATGGAGTCAAAAGACTTTGACTCAAGAGTTGGCTTCGCTATGTATATGTCCTGTCATGTCACTCAACTGGTTCAGTCTCATATTTTTATCTGTATGGTGTATTCATACCTACTGTAGAAAGAATAAGATAATTTTCATAGTTAAGTCCTCACGTTTGCATATTTATGAAGACTTAGGTAGGTGGTATAACTTGACAGAAGTTCCCCATTTAAGTAGAGATGGATCTCAGATGACCCAATAGCATCACCCAGGACCCTCCCCACAGAATCACCTTGCTAATTTTTTTGGTGCCAAATCAGGCCATAATCCAGACACTCGGATTTTGGCTATCCTAAACTCTGTATTAACTTTTTGGATTAAATGGGCACATTTTCTGTTACCTCTTTCCTGCTAAAGTGTCTAGTCACATGATGTTTTGGACAAATTTCCGTTCAAAATACATACCTTGACTGTTGTCTAGTGTTTACTGGATACAGCATGGGTCTTGCAAAGGATACAAAATTGTGCAGGACTCAGTTTCAGCCCTCAAAGTGCTCACAACTCAATAGAGAATTTAATACATGTATAAGATTAAATATAACATGAGACCGAGTATGACATATTGTAGCTAACATTTATTTGATGCTTCTCCAGGCCAAACACCATGCTTTACTTGACTTATTTTATTTCGCATGTCAAATAATGCTGTGAAGTCAGCACCTTGGTTATCTCTATTTTATAAATGAGGAACCTGGGACCCAGAGATGTACTACCTGGATATTCTATGCTCAAAAAAAATAACTGGCCATGACTTTTCAAAGCAATTGTAGGCTTAATGATTTAAGATAAGCAGTAGCCACCCACGAGGTTTCAGAGAAAACTCAGTGAATTCATGGTACTTACAGAATTCAAATGTGTCATCCTAGAACATAAGCAAAGTTGATCTTGCTTGTAGCTTCACCAATGCCAGTGTTGTCCATGCTCAGAGATGGGTTTTATCGAGATGTGAAGACCTTTCCCACTTAAAGTCCATTTCTCCCTTTATTTCTAAGACTTAGAGGTGTTCATGATTGTGGAAGAGGGCAAAATTGGAAGTTACATATCAGCATGTCTGATATTAGCTGCCCACTTGGTGCCTTATTTACTGGAATTGCATCTTCCTGATGATACAAAGAATTATTTTTAAATTTATTTAAGATACATATTTTTGCAGCTATTTTAAAGAAGAACTGATAACTTTTTTGAGTTTATCACCTTAATAGGATGGATGGACATATCATCAAAATATTATTAGTTCAGTTAATTTTTTTTTTTAGTATGTAATGAAAGGTAAGGTTTTTGTGGCTTTAACCCACATAGTAGGTTAAAGGATTCATAGTAGAATAAAAAAGTATCCCATCCTATGGTAGCTAGGGAGAGATAGATATGAAATGAGTGGGAAGAAGAGGCTTTTTAAAAATATTCTAGATATAGGTATATAATAAATGCAATAAGTTTAAAAGTCTTTAACTTTGAAGAAGAAGATCTAACCACCAAGCACAAATTGATGGTTATAAGAGGTATAAATAGTCTCAAATTTGCTTTAACTTGAGAGACTAACAAGTTTTTTTCCATACCATTTTGAATTTTTGAGTAAGCAATGAAGACATAAAATTTACTTTCTACTAAAATATCTCCAACTTGTTGTTTACAAGATAAAAAAATGAGTTCAGAAGACACAAATAACACTAATACAGTTTTGTACACATTGAAATCCTTGTGTTCTTCCAACTTGTAGTTCCTTTCCTGATCAATTGCTCCAGTTACTACACTTCAATTTTTTTTTAATGTGAAGTGTGCACAAAGAAAGAAAACCACATAACACAGCATCGTTATCTCATTTTCTCTCTAAGAGTTAAACAGATTTTGGAAGCAATAAACATTAAAGCCCTTTTTAAAAACATGATTTGCAGTAGAACTTTAATAAATTACTTTGCTACCAGTGTAAAGTGATAATGTTGGTCTGTGTAAAACATACAGTATTAAAACCTCCAAATAAATTTAAGTTAAGGTTAGTGCAGACAACTTCAAAAGTAAAGTTGACAGAGGAAGTGGAATTTGTCCTTTCGCTGTGATTATTGCCTCACTTAGGAAAACTGATCAGCTAGCGGCCCCTTTGGACAACATAATGCCCGATTTTATAGGTACTATTTTAGGTGTACGATCAGCCAATAAACTAGGTTGAAAGAAGGGAAGTAGGGTCAGTGCCATGCCTAGCTCTTCTCTTGTTTGGAATTGGATAGTATTTTTCCATGTCTTCATTTATAAAGTTGACAGAACTCATTTTTTCTCTTTGTTGTTTCCCATTTGTACAGTCAGAAGACACAACATCTCTAAGTTACACAGCTACAGGCCTCAAACCAAACACAATGTATGAGTTCTCGGTCATGGTGACAAAAAACAGAAGGTCCAGCACATGGAGCATGACAGCACATGCCACCACGTATGAAGCAGGTAGGTGAGGAAATGTCTACTTTTGACGTTCGGTAGCAATGCTTCCCATGTTCAGCAGAAATGAAAACGTACGTCACTGTAGGATTTCAATTATACCTTATCCGATATAAAACATGAGGGGAAACCAAAAACAACAACCTGAAATTATCTTTTGGAGGGTGGGCTCCTTATAGTACAGGCTTCCCCCACTAGGTAAGTGTTCTAGGAACCCATCAGAATCAGTAGACCAGCTAGCGTTGTTGTGAGAGGCTGTGTTCAGCTTCAGCGAAATTGTTCTTGGAGATTTTGTTAAACGTTTTTGCCCAGCTCATGACTGATGATTTACCAGCACATCTGCTCACACCGTGCTGAGTGTTCAGCAGTTTTTTTCCCCCTGGATGAAAAAAAAAACTCATTAAAGAGAAGTATTTTGCTGATGTGGAAGAGGTGAAACAAAAATTGGCAGAAGCATGAAAAGGCTTCAAAATTGACAAGTTCAAAAATTGTTTTGAGCTGTGGATAAAGCATCTCTATAGGTGTATTATATTGAACAGAGAGTAAAGAGAGCTTAAATATGTAAGAATAAATACATAATGTTTTATATATTAATTCCATTTTTTGGTTCCATCTGTGTATTTTATTCTTTATAGTTTCTAGTACTTTTATATCTCATAGTATTCTTCTCACTCTAGAGAAAAAGAAAATGAGTCTCCAATCGATTAAAGAATCTGGTTGCATTATTAATATATAGCTTCTTTGGGATGAGAACTCAGGGGATCTGCATATAAATAGTCTTTTCCGTACATTTAAGAGAATAAATCCATCTATTGAATTTTGTCCAAAATAACCGTGTCTTTGAACAACAATCATGGTAGGTATTTGCTATTTTGAAATAAATTAGATACAAAATAAAACATTGCATTACAACTGGTCTCATGCCTATTTACCCAGAATAACCACAACTGGGTATGAGAAGAAGTTTCCAGGTGCTCTTTTTCAGTCTTTGGAAATGAGGCAACATAATGGAAAACCTTTATAAAATTCAAAATAGGTCAAATCTAGGAAAATGCAATTCACTGTAATTTTTACCAGTCACATTTACTGCACATCATAAATGTAGCATTTATAACCTTAACAAGGATGCAGTGTTCTTGACATTTATAGTTCACAGAAATTCAACATCTCAAGAATTCAGGGCTTCACGTACTTCTTGATTGATTTCATGATATAACATTTTTGTGGGCAAACTACATCACTCATATTTTCAAATTAAGACAAATTATGGCAATAAAGTTCTTCTCTGGGCCAGTTGATTTTCTCTTTCCATTAAAATTTGTCCCATGGCATTGCAGTTCTAATTTTTATTGCAGACTATTATCTTAACTATTATCTTAACTATTAGATAACTATTGGATAACTACTTTCAACAAAAAGTTTTCTAGTTGGTCTAATTTCATATTAACACCATCTTCTTCTATTTTACATGTTTTACTTATATTGACTTTTCATCTCAAAATTCTACTGTGGATGCCAATGTCCACAGCTTCTTGGAAAGAATAAAACCAGCTGGATGAATTATATACTATGAAGGAGACCAAAGAATCTTTTCTTCCATTTTACTTAAAAGAAGATAGCTGTAGTTAAATGTGAACTAATAAGAAATCTGATCTTTCCTAAGTGAAATAGAAGAAGTAACACTTTTATCTTAATGCAAGCAAATTCTTTCATTTTTTTCCCTCTCATAAATGAATAATGCACACCAACATCTGACTGAATAAATGCACCCTACTGATTTCTTATCAACTGCCCAGCCTTGTAGGAGCACCAATGGTGAGACCCATATCTGACAGAACGATATTAACTTTTAGAAATGTGGTTTACAGATTAGACATGTGGTTCATAGAAACGGTGATTGTCAAATCAGATAGTAATCTGGACAAAGGTGTAAATAACATGTGGATAAGATCCCTGGGTGATGATGAGAAGCAAAAAGTAATTCACAAGTGTCTACAGACTTTATAACTGTGAGAAGGAAATGAAGTGAATAAAATAACTCTAGGGTTTGCCTCTTATTCTGCAGCTGGATAAATACTGTCTAGGGTTACACTGTTATGTGCTGATGGCTCATTATAAAGATAGAGGTAGCTGGCAAATTTTTAAAATAAAACATTTCATTCTGTCCAGATGATGAAATCTTCATTTTATTCTGACTAACTGAGGTATAATAAAAATAACGGAGGACAGCTTAAATAATTAGGCCTTGAAGAAGGAGTAGAATCAGTATAATTTCTCCCGGGCTTTAGAAATCCCTTCAAGAGGTTGCCATCACAATGGTTTGACTCCATTTGTTGTTTTTGTTTTTGTTTTGTCTTGTATCAAGATTCAGTTTCTCAGAAGATAGACTCTTGTTGGCAATTCTTGAGATAAGTGATCACACAACTAAAGAGAAGCTGGAATGAAGAACATCAAATTCCTAATTGATGTTGCTACCAAAATCATATAATACCTAGGAAAGCTTGTTTTCCAAAGGAAAAAGCCACGTGCTTCCTTAAAAGGAAGCAAAGAAGATGGGATACTGAGAAGCCCAAGTAACAAATGCCCAATAAAAATCTCCCTGGCCAAAATCTTCTAAATCTTGAATATGACCTTCCATTGATGAACTTACTAAAGAAATTTAGGTGTGGAGAAAATTGATTGAGAGCCAGAGAATTCAGAGGGCAGTGCTTGTCTAGTGAAACAAGGTATTAATTAAGGGTTTTTGATAGTGTTCATTTATAATCATCAGGTCTTGAGATAGGTGCTTGGTATAAAAGGTGGGGAGAATATAGTCCATGTCTTTGAGATAATTGTAATCCTATAAAGAAGAAAAACATTTTTTTCATAAATCCTGAAGCAATATGAAAAATATAATCACAAAATTTTGGACAAGTTGACAAGTTGAAATCAGAGCAAATAAATATGGAAAAATAAGGGGATATTTCACAAAAGTGACATTTGAGGTATGGCTTGAGCAAACCATCAGGTGTCCCTTCCAGAGACTTGCTAAGGATGGGAGTCACGTGTACAAAAGTACTCATACAGACGTCATAAAGATAATGTGTTAAGAAACACTTAAGATTGATTCAAAGTGACTGGAATACAGTGTTCATGAGACAACAAGGGAAAAGGAGGATATAAAAGAAAGTAGAATATGAATTCTAGAGGTCCTGGTATTTATTTTTAGTTTTTATATTTAATCCAAAGAGAAATTCTAAAAAGTAGAATTTCTAAAACTCACTCCAGATAGAATTCATAGCTTGAAGAAGAGCAATCTAGAAGTATTCTACTTGGTAGGGATCACTGAAACTGTTAGGGCCATATTATTTTCCAAGTATTAAGAAGTAATATGAAGCTAATAAGATAATCCTGAAAATTCGGGCCATTCATGCTAATACCAGATTTCATATTCACTATTATTCACATGGCTTGAGAAAAAGGAATTCGCACAGCACCTGAAACAGATTAGTTGTTAGATTTGTCTTATTACATAACCAACTTTTAATGTATTTTGATAACTAAAGTCAAAGAGTCATTTGATTATTTTTGAATACATAACAGATGCAGTGATGCAAACTAATCATCATCATTTGACTATTTTCTAAATAAACTTCAATTTGAATTTTAGTGCAGTTAAGAAAAAGCAGGCCATTAAAAAGACAGATCTGCTAATTGCTTCCATAATTGGAAAATTTCTTATTATATTTGGTGTACTAATCTAAATTAGTTCATCACTACATTTGCCTTCCTATCTGAGGCTGAGAAAATAGTTTGAATGAACTCCCTGTGAGAATACTTCTTTGAGATAGCATTGCCTTTTGGCATGTTGCTAGAAAAAAAATCTGCTTTTCTTGCAAGAACATCCTGTTCTGGTTATATTAAACCATAGAGGTAGGTAGGTAGATGATAGGTAGATAGATAGATAGATAGATAGATAGATAGATAGATAGATAGATAGATAGAAAGATAGAAAGATAGATAGACAGTTGATAGTCTCTTTATTCAGGTAGCATGTACACTGAATCTGTGTGTTCTCCTTCTTCTTACCTTATTCCTCCTCCTCTTCCTTCTTGTCTTCTTGTTCTTTCCCCTTCTACTTCTCTTCATCCTTCCTCTTCTCTTTCTTTTTTCTTAATGCATAAATATATTAAGTACCTTGTTGAGATCTCAAAATTTAGTGCAAATTTGGTTGACCTGGAATCCCAGTGTCTTTGAGCGTTGAAAATAAAATGATATGATGGCAATGATGGGTGTTTCCTCCATTTGGCTTATGTTGAGAACTCAATTCAGGAGAAATACTGGAAGCAGAGTATTGATAACGTACAGACTGCATCACATGACCAACAGAAAGATCAAAGAGACTTGTTAGAATGAAGATGAGTTCAGAATTGGACACTGGATGCTACTTATCTTGTGATCCACAGTATTCTTATGTGAAGATGAAGACATTCCTCCAGAACCCAAGCATAGAACCCAAATGTGCTCTGAATCTGACTGTGTCAAACTAAAGGTGACAAACAGACTGGGAATAATAGATTTGGGACATTGGGAGCTACCTACAAGGAAAACTGCCTTCCAAAGTAGAGAGAGTGAGAAAGAAGGTGGCAAGAAGCCTGGAAGATACTGAACTAGCCTGGCCAGTTTGCTGACACCTTTAAAATATATTTAACATTTTCTGGAGCACAACATGTGGTGCCAGTAGCTCCAAGGAGGGCAGAGCTTTATGCCATCTTATTTCATGCCAGATTGATTTTTGTTTTTACCTTCTCTATTTTAGTTTCTCACTTTGGCCTTCATGTTTAGAAGATACTTAATATGTCACCTAAGCAAAATGTTTTGACCTTTTAACTCATTATTTTCTTTTTGTTTTATTTTGGTTTTTAAGGATGTATAGAATTGGGAGGCATTTTTATTTATAAATCCTGCTTTCTAACACAATTTTGTATCTTGAAGACACATAGACATCAATCTCACTAAGTATGTACACATTTCTTTGTCCTGGTAATGATTCTTTTATTTTTAATGTGAGCCCCCTTGAAAATACCAATTGTACCTTTCTTCCTTTACATGCATACATATTCTTTTCTCCTCTTGACAGTCATGTGTATATTTAAAGTTATGTAACTTTCATGGAAACCATTAATTTTATACCTTGTGTGCTTATTTAATTCAAATCCTTGAAATAGCTTGTAAATGGCAAAATAAGCGTGCTGCACTTCATGACAGATTCTGAGTGTGAGCAGCATGACTGAATGTCCCACCGCTGTCTGTTTTCTTTCACATCCAATGACAAGGCCTTGTCTCTGTCTCATCTCACAGCCCCGACCTCTGCGCCCAAGGATTTGACAGTCATTACTCGGGAAGGGAAGCCTCGCGCTGTCATTGTGAGTTGGCAGCCTCCCTTGGAAGCCAATGGGAAAATTACTGGTAAGCACCTCTGTGTCTTTCCCAGGGTAGCTCTGTAATTGCTGTACCTGGTGTCCTGTAATTGCTTACCTGGTCTGTCATTGCTTACCTGGTGGTCTGTCATTGCTTACCTGGTGTCCTGCCCCTGCCTTCTGTGTGGTAGTGTTCTGTCTCAGCATCTCAGTTGACTCCCTGACCCTCTCTGATGGTCTCTTCTTGCCCCCCCGCGGACTGTGGAGTTCCTCTAATGGCTCATACAAATACACACACGTACACGTTTCATTCGTGTTACTTCATGAAAGCTGTGTCTTTCGATGAGGACAGACTTTTTGTTTTAATTCTATGAAGCGTCAAGGCCACCTTCTAAGGGAGTGCCTTTGAGAATAAGTGACTAGCTGGTTGTTTGACCATTATGAAATGCAAGAGACGTTTGATGATGATTTTTTTTCTTTTATTTTTGTAAGGCACATATGAAGGAGGTTTGTCCGGGAATTTTTGGTTTCTCATGCAGCTTTTAGCTTCTTACTTAAATCATACGGTTCACAAAACACTTAATATTGACTGACAAGAATTGAACATAATGAATATTTCACAGTGACAGATTTTATTTTGCCAAATATTGCTGATAACATCAATGCCTAATTAAAGCATCCATTAGAAGCCTGTAATGTTAATTTGGTATGAAAAATATAATGGAGTTCTATCAGATATTTTGCATTTAAATGATCACTTTAGGTTTTTAATAGATGTCTCCATAGCATATAATTATTATGAAAAATATTGTATAACTCAAAATGTGCACATTATAGTCTAATTAACTTGAACCATTGGGTTAGGAACATGTAAGAGTCAGTCCTTTTGCCTTCTTTTGTGCATACAAGAGGTAGATAGCACTATTATAAATTAGCAAAGTAATTCAGTCATTCTGCGATACAGAGATAAACACGAAAATTGCAGTGTCAGGCGGCACACTTACTTTACGTGAGTTACTTTCTGGTTTCTGCAAAATGAAAAGATAATGCAAAAATTCCAAATGTGATTGAAATTTAGGTTGAAGATTTGTTTTCTCTGGGAAATTGCTCTTAGTGCAATAGCAAACAGAAATTTCATTTGAGTTGACAAACATGAAAAAAAGCAGAGAGGCATAAAATCTCTCCACAATCTTATATGATCACTTGTCAATGTGCCAGGCCTTTTAAAATGGAGGCTGCCTCATTTCAACTCTCTTTTTTCCTTCTCAGAGTTACAACCTATTTCACTGGTTCTGTGACAGTCCTTGTCCTGCTTTTGATTTGTGTATATTTTATTTCATTATAGACATTTATAAGTATATGGTAAATTAACTCATATTAAGTTTGAGGAGAAAAAACAATAAATGTTGTCTAAGTAAAAGCAAGTTCTGATAGAGAAAATATGTTTTTATTGCAGAATCGAGGTCTTGCCAACTTGCCCAGGCAGGTCTCAAACCCCTAGGCTCAGTCAATTTTGCAAGACCTCACTTTTATAATTGAAAAAAAAATAAAGAGAAAAATAGCCAGGTGTGGTGGTACATACCTGTACTTCCAGCTACTTGGGAGGCTGAAGCAAAAGGATCATCTGAGCCCAGAAGGTCAGGGCTGTGGTAGCTATAAGTATGCTCCTGCACTTCAGCCTGGGCAACAGAGTAAGACTTGGACTCAAAATATACATATATATTTATTTTTGTAATAATATATATGATTTAACTTGCCTGACAAAACCAGTATAGAAAAATATAGGGGCTCAAAATTATTAACTTGCCTGACAAAACCAGTATAGAAAAATATAGAGGCTCAAAATTATTAGATTTTCAATGAGAAAATAAACCTAAGACTTCTATTCATTAAAATATTATTCTAGCTTTTATTTCATAATGGAATAAAGTGAAAAAACAAACAACTTTAAACATTTTTAACATCAAATTTAAATATATATACTTTTGTGTTAATGACAAGGTGATTATTACTCTAGTTTCACCTATAACTATACATAATGTGATCAAAATTTGATGAAGCTTAAATAAAATTTTAACTTAGAGAAAAAAAGATACTAATGTGAAACATCTTTCAAAGAACACGTTCGTGAATTTTTACGTGTATGATGTCAGGTATAAAAGCGTGCATTTATGTTCCATTGGATATTTAAAGATGTGATATACTACTTGACTTTAAAACTGACTATATTTATAATACTGTATATCCTGAATGCATGTTCAGCAACTATGGAAACATATCAAAAAATTATGTATCAACCTGGAAATACTTGAGAAGGTACAGAGCTACCTGAAGATAATGCAGGTACAATTCCAGACCAGTGCAATAAAGCAAATAACTCAGTTTAGCAACAAATGTTTTTGATGAAGGATAAAATAAGCCATGTACCTCACACATTTAAATTTTCCACTGATATTTAAATAAATTTCAGCACCCCATGTAAACAATATAATGTATTTTTCCTCTGAAAGAAAGCTTAATTTTACTTTCCCAATGAAAAAACAGAAGTCTGGCCCATGTTAAGAAATGCAAATTAATCTAAGCAATACAACTTTATGTGCAAAAATTGTAGGATGGGTATAAGAAACTTTGTCCACATCCTTTATTTAGAGTAGTATGTTCCATAGTTCTCGCAACTAAAAATCGATTCTCTCACAGTGGAAATTTAAAAGGATGGGCAGCAATACTTTTTACTTTTTTGCATAAATGAGTCTGGCTATTTGAGATTATAAAGTTGAGATAGCTTGACAATTCAAAAGAGAGCAAACACTAAGAACCTTTTTTAAAAAATTATTATTATTATTATTATTTTGAGTTGGAGTCTCACTCTGTCGCCCAGACTGGAGTGCAGTGGCCGCTCCCGGCCACCGCAGCCTCGACCTGCTGGGCTACGGCGATCCTTCCTCCTCAGTCTTCCAAATAGCTGGAACTACAGGCATGTACTACCACGCCCGGCTAGTTTTTGATTTATTGTAGAGATTAGGTCTCGCCAAGTTGCCCAGGTGGGTCTCGAACCCGCAGGCTCAGGCAATCCACTCACCTCAGCCTCCCAAAGGTGCGGGATTACAGGTTGAGCCACCGAGCCTGGCTACTAAGAACCTTTAAAAGAACTCCTGTTCCATGTATATTTTGATTCTTTCATTCAAATTGCTTCCAGGATACAGAATGATAAACTATTCAAAAAATACTAGACTACTAGGAGGAGAGTCCAGGTTTGCTAGACTCAGCTTCTCATGGAAGTGCAAAAAAAAAAGTGAGCTCTCAGAGGGATGTTCTCCTGTATCACCTTTGTCTTTCTCTGTTTTCTAAATCTTTTGTGTGTAGAGTAGGGAGTAGACAAGGACAGTGAAGAGCCCAAGCATCTATCTAAGGGAGATGCTTGAACAAGTCATTTAAACTTCTTGATTCTCACTTTCTCACCTATGAAATAAGGTAGTACCAGAGCCTCTCTAGACTAACTGTTATAATAAAGTGCTGAGAAAAGTCCCTGATGCCCAGTAAGTACTGAAACAAATTGGCAGTTATCATTCCAATTTGAAATCCATTCTCAGGTGAGGCTTTAGGAATGTGCTTTGCATGGAATCCATGTCATCAATTTGTAAACACAAGTGATTCAAAAAGATTAAACAAAAAAGCGAATGAAAGAAGAAATTCAGATAATTCCAGTGCCTAAATTCCCTGATCATAAACTGACAACTTAGGAATTTGGGCTGACATTTTCAGAAGAAAGTGCTTCAAAATACATTAAGCATGTATTATATGCTTGGCATTCTGCTAAGCATTTTCATATTGTAAATGATCATATATTCCTATTATTCCATTTGGAAATGAAAAGATTGGCCAAAGTGAAATAGCCAAGAAGGAGCAGAGCAAGAATTTAAAACTCAGGTTTATACTTTTAACTAATATACTATGTTTTTCTTCAGTTTATTAGTATCCCACTGGTTTAAATCAGTGATTCTCAACTGGTTTTTAATTTAATTCACAATTCATATAAGGAGGGAATGAGCATGGTGAGTTTTAAAAGTTCATTGAGTGATTTTAATGTGTAGCCAGAGTTGTGAAACATTGGTCTAAATAAATGAGTGTGCAACACTATTTAAGACCAGAGACCAATGTAGATAGAAGAGTTAAGTCTTTCAGAGATTGCTTTCTTATTAATACAGTGTGATGGCGAAGACTGTACTCTCTTTTTCTGTGTCATTTGCTACTCTAGTTCAGTTTATCTCCTTTTCGTAAGCCACCTAACCACTTTTCTTCCCAAGGCCCAGGCTTCTCAGCTTCTCAGTCTCATTTGTGAAAATTTCTTCCACCAGTGTTCTAAGAATCGGTGCCCTGATTGCAGATCTTTTATTTCTTTTGTGCTTTCTTCGTAAAAGTGTCTGTCCTAGAGAGTCAGGGCTTCAGTGATTATCCATGTATGCCTCAAAACTTTATCTTCCTTCAAGAAAATCTAAATACACATATCCAACTTTATATTATACATTTAGCATGTGCCTGTTTATTGGCACCCCATTCTATTCCCAGTACCCATCTGTCACCTTCTTTATCTCTTATTTGTTTGTTTATCTATCACCCACCACAACTGGCCAAATAATGCACGACTGTCCTGTCGTTAGGTGCTAAGACCACCCAAAACCACAGACCTCTCTGTGCACTGCCCCTGGAATCACATGCATCTAGTCTAACTCCCATCTTTTCACGGCCTCCACAGTTTTTCCAGTTGCAAAAGTTTGAGATATCATCATGTCTTCTTATTTCTTCATTCCCTTCCCATGTAATCTTATAGAAAATGACGGAAAGCACCATGAGAACAGGTTTCAGATTTCAATCAACATTTTCTCCCCAGCAAAAACATTCTTGACACCTAGGAAGTAATTAGTGAATATTTGGTGATGAAATTGATCAATTAATGACTATAAAATATATTCTCATTCCTTTGAATGAAACCAAAGTACTAGTTCTTCTAAGACTTCTTTAGATTTGTCATATGATGAAATAATAAATAATAATAAATGAAGCATGTGCTAAGTAGTTACTATGTAGATGATGTGATAGAAATACCCACCTTGTGTTAAGTTCCTAAAGTGTATGTTTCACAGCAGCCTGTTTTCAGATAAGAAAATTAAGAAATGCCTTAGATTAAGCAAGTTGCTCAAGGTTGCATAGCCAGCAAATGGTAGAGCTATGACTTCCATTCAGGGCTTTCTGGATCCAAAACCTGCTGCTTTTTTCCACAAAGAAGGAGACAATGGATTACTCTTTCTTTACCAATTTTCTTGTCTATACAATCAGAATCAAGTCTATCAAGATTCAAAGCCTTCCCAGAACCAAGTGCTGATAGGGATCATGTCACATAGCTGGGTTTTCCCAGTACTTCACACTCTACCCAATCCATGGAAGGGAATCAGTAACGAGTGGGAAAATGTAAAGGAAAAGAACAGAAGAAAGGGAAAAGCAAAGTTGAACACATTTCTTACACTTTGCTTCTAGAATTACAACTGCCTGTTTGCGTAAGTAGAGCCAAAATGACAGATGTGTGGTGTTACGTTTTATAGGTATTAGACGATGTGATTTCAATGTGGCCAATTTGATCCACAGTCCCAGAAAATATTACAACCTCGAATAAAAGGGACTATTTCATTATTGGGCCAGTTGTGGTGGGTAAGAGACAAATATGAGCTTAAAAAATGAAAATATGGAGAAAGACAGACTTGGACACCAAAAATAAGTCTATGGGCACAAAAGGGCAGTGAGAAACCAATACATTTGTTCCAACTTGTGTGATTTATATGGAAATTTATAAGGTACAACTTCAGTGATGAACTTAATATCTTTCAAATGAAACAACTTTCACATTCAAATGAAAGCGATTGTTTTCTCTAAGGCCGTTTCTTAGTCTCTTTCTAGTCTCCATCCCAGCTCTCAATTTTTTTTTAAGAGGGGTAGGCTTCCCCATAAATATCAGAAAATCATTCAAGGATAATTTGGAATTGTCAGAACCTGATGCTTGCACCTTCGACGTTACTTTATTCCAGGATGCCATTTTAAAATGCTTAAGTGAGTTTTTTTTATATAGATAAATTGCAGCAAAGGCAAGTAATTTATTATCATTTAATATTATGAAAAAAAATCAGCAGTAAGTGTGGCTGAGCTGGGATGAGGGCACAATTCTCCAAACTTTCAGCTTCATCATGCATTTATATCAGCCCATGGAAACTTTAACATTTTCACTAAATATCTCAATGTAAAACTCAATCTCCTTATAGGCTAAAGGATTTTATTCAATAAATGAGTTTTGGTACCTCTTATATGAAGATTATTCTATTAAGTTTTTTGAGGAAAAGAAAGGGTAATAAGATATGGCTCCTGAACTAAAGAAATGTTTTTATTCTTTGTTTTTTTTGAGTTGGAGTTTCACTCCATTGCCCAGTGGCAGGCTCATGGCCACCCCAGTGTCGACCCACTGGGCTCAGGCGACCCTTCTGCCTCAGCTTTACAAGTAGCCAGAACTACAGGCGCATGCTACCACGCCTGGCTAATTGTTTTTGATTTATTGTAGAGATGAGGCCTCACAAATTTTTCCATGCTGGTCTTGAACCTGTGGGTTCAGGCAAAACATATCTATTTTGCATTGGTTTCCATCTTTCCACTATTGCTGGGATGACAGGCTGAGCCACCGAGCCCAGCCTGTTTTTATCCAGAGATAAACGTGAACATAATAAAAGCTAATATATGCATTTTATTTACAGCTATATAAACATTATATGTATTACCATTAACCAGTCTCAGAGTCTTCTTTTCAACAGATGTGATTCTTCAGGGATAAGAATGGAGACTGCTCTGGCTCAAAGAATAGGACATTTTATTGTTGTTAATTATGGGGTTTGAGTTACAAATGAATGGACATCCTCGAGTCAGAAAACAACTATTTTTTCAATAATATTTCACAGTCCCTTTTAAATGATAGCCTTCCCATTTTAATATTTAACAAAGAAAATATCATACTGCCTTTTTAAGTTTTGTGGAATTATTTACCTTGGAAAGTCTTTTATCTTTTCCTAAACTTCCAACATCTTAAGACTTTTATGTAGACAGCACTGTTATCACCACAAATGCCAAAAAATATATAGATTACATAAATAAATTGGAGCAGGGATTGCTGACCATACTTGATCACAGGAATCATCTGGGGTGTAGATGACTGAGGTTACACTTAACATATAATATTGGGATTCTATTGCTGTGTAACTATTCCTACAAATGTAGCAGATTGAAGCAACACACATTTGTTTTCTCACAGATTTTGTGGGTCTGGAATCTGAGCAGAGCTTAGCAGAATATTCTGCTTTGGGGTCTCTTACAAGGCTGCAAATCACAAGGTTGGCCTGACTGCAGTCCATTTTTGGATTGGCTGGGAATGTAGTTGCTTCTAGCCTACTTGGTTGTTGGCAGGATCCACTTCCTTACTGACTGTTGGCCAGAAGCCCCCTTCCATTTCACCTACACGGTCTTCCCCATTTGGCAACTGACTTTATCAAAGCCAGAAGAGGAGAGTCTGTGCAATCCACCAACAAGAAATGAGGCGTGGTATTTTGTAACATCATCATCGAATTGATAGTCCATTGCATTTTTCCGTGGTCTATTGGTTAGAATCAAAACTTAGGACCCATGAACACTTGTATAGAAAAGATAACACAAGAGCATGACTTTTGGGGGTGAGGACAATTAGTTGTCAAAGACTGTTCACCGCACATATTAAACCAACATACCCTGTATTGGGGTTATATTTTATAGTTCTTTGCTACCCTTTAGGTAGCTCTTATGATGAGACAGATTTTGGAAATACCAAACTAGTGGAAAGATGGAAGCCAATGCAGAATAGATATAACTTTTCAGCATTGGTCAGAATTCAGAGAAATGGGCTTCTAGATGTTGGAGTTTGTAATATTGCTTAATCCTACAGAATCATGAAAATGAAATAGTTCAGAATGCAGACTGCATCCCCAAAGCCCAAGTTACAATTCTATAAGGCACTATGGGAGTAAGTCATAAGTTATAAGAATCATAAATGTTCTCAGACTTTATTGAAGCGTATTACAAAATTTATGGAGAGGAGAGCTCATGATTGAGGAAGGTTCCACAGGCCCGTGATAGCTTAAGCTAGACCTTAATGGATGGATAAGATGAATAGAAAAAGTGAAGAAATGTGGAATGGTGTAGAAATAGAGAAGGGAAGAAGACACATGGTATAGACAGCAGCCTTCCTGTAAAGAGAGTTTCTGATGCGATGTAGATAGTGTGTATGGCTACTTAGGGAGGAAAGCAAATCTAAGTCAGAGAACCCCATGATGTAACCCATAATCACTGCAAAGATCTATGAGTGAAGGTTCCCAGTTGACACGGGCAAGAGGAACTCAAAAGGAAAGAATAGGGGATCAAAGAAGGCACTTGTTTTTGAGAAAATGGTTTTCAAAAAATGTATTCAATACATAATAGAACCAAGGACACTCATGTCCTATGTAATCAAGACATCACTGCAAAATTGTGGCAGAAATGGAGATCAGTGCCACATTTATGTAGCCGATACCTTTAATGAGTCCCTGTACCGTTTTATCTGCAGTATAATTTAAAAATGGTTGATTAATGCTTTTAAATACAAGCTAGATCACACATTGGCTAAGCATAACATTGGAATGTAAACATTTCACAGGAATCTCTGAATTTGTTTGTGTATATATCAGATGATCATAAGTGTACGATAGCATTCAAGTAACAAATCCCATAATACAAAAATTGAATAACACTATCAAAAGATAGGTTAACACTTGAGACATTAACTAAATCACCTACAGTTATCCAGTAATATTTATGTATGTGCCTGACTGGACTGGACTAGGAGAAGTAGTGTTGGACGTTTGGTGCAGTGGCAAAGGAGATCTCATCCCAGCTGTATTACCACCTGGGTCATCCTCAGCTTCATCATCTGTGAAAGGAAAGCAACACTGTGCCTGCCAAGCTCTGATTACTGTTATTACAGCAATCAAATATCATTTAGTTTTCTAACACTTTATACGTAGCGCATTTTAGACTTCCCAATACGTTTTTATTATTTAAGCATGAGCCAAAGTAAATATTGTTTATTTTCATTATTGGACGACTGAGAAAATTATACAGACTTGTTATCTCTGTGTTACATTTTTCATCATACTTTTATATCAGGGGAAACTAATAATCAGGATTTATAAGTAGCAGAAAACATGCATGTTGAAATATTTTTATTTCCAGCGGCCTATTCTGTTTTCTGATTTTGCACACCGAAACGATTATTTATCTAATCCTTGCAGTATGGGAAAAAAAGGCATCACTTGCAAAACTGAATGTTGTAATTTATGAATGGTAGATGCAGAATAGTAAAGGAAATGTGTGTGCTTGGAAGCAGAACTACAGCATGCCGTCAGTAAACTAAGCAATGTCTCATTCGTGTCCCTTTGTAGCTTACATCCTGTTTTATACCTTGGACAAGAACATCCCAATCGATGACTGGATTATGGAAACAATCAGTGGCGATCGGCTTACACATCAGATCATGGATCTCAACCTCGACACTATGTATTACTTTCGAATTCAAGCACGGAATTCGAAGGGAATGGGTCCTCTTTCGGATCCCATTCTCTTCAGGACTCTGAAAGGTTTGAATCATGTCCTATTACATCTTTTCTTTTCTTGTGGGATTGCCATAAAATAGCTTTGCGGTCCGTGTAAGAAACCACCCTACCCCAACTCTGCTGACAACGTTTGCTGTGGACATTCAAAATAAATTAAGATGTATCTTTTTATGTTCAAAGCCATCATGTCAAAGAAAGATCTATTTAACCTGACTTTCTTTTTTTCCAGTTATGATCCTTATGGAATTTTGTATTGATGTCATGTATTTGGTCCTATCCAAAATATAATGAAACATTTTAGCAATTTTATGTTAGGGAATAAAAATAAAATGCATTGAATTATGTGAATAGCATGGCATTGCCATCTTTAAATACTTTCTTTAAGGCGTTATTGACCATATACATACATATGTATATGTGTGTATACATATAATGTATATATATACGTGTGTGTGTGTATTTTTTTTTTTTTTGAGCTGGCGTCTCACTCTTTGTTGCCCAGGCTGGAGTGCAATGGCACACTCACAGTCACTGTAGCCTTGACCTGCTGGGCTTAAGCGATCCTTCCGTCTCAGCCTTCCAAGTAGCTGGAACTATAGGCCCATGCCACCGTGCCCGGCTAGGTTTTGTGATTTATTGTAAAGATGAGGTCTTACCAAGTTGCCCAGGCTGGCTTCAAACCCCCAGGATCAGGCAATCAATCGTCTCAACCCTTGGTCTCCCGCAATGCTGGGATTATAGGCTGAGCCACTGTGCCTGGCCAGCCTTTATATATTAAAGGAAATTCTTATAAGGCAAGACAGTTTCAAACAAAAGAATGCAGGTATTTTAAAAAGCCAGTGTAGAATCAATGAGAAAAATCTTGCAATATGATTACTAGGGAAAAAAAGCATTTGTACAGAAAAATACTGAGGCCTGATGATAATGATTAAATACAAATAATTTTTGTATGAAATGCTTGCTATTTTTTAGCACAGAATTTTTATATTTTTTATTAAATCCTTACTACTTTCCTGGAGAACAAATGGTTAAGAGTCTGTATGATGTAACAATTGAAAAAAATTTGGATGCTTCATAGCTGAGATTTAAAGATGCATATTTAAGGCATGATATATATTATTCTTAAAAAGAATGACTTAGTTCTCATACCTGTGACCACATTATACGTTTATATCTGACCCAAATCTTGATAGTACATGATTGCAAATAACTGAAAAATTAGAAACACATGGATGATCGGCATCTTTACCCAATTGTTTGACTTACTAAAAGAAGAATCTTAGAATAACTGTAAGTATATTCTGTTTCTCAATTATCTGAGGAAAGTTGGCCTGATAGAGGACTTCTGAATTCTGATGAGTGAGCTATTCAGGGGCTGGATTTTGGTAACAGCTAATCTGAAAGTTTGCCAAGAACACACAGACAAGCATTCAGCCTAAGTCTGCATGACAGTTCCTGATGACGGCGTAGATGTCTGGAGTGGGTGGGGAAAGAAATAAACTCATATTTTTCTATCCAGGTTGTGAGGACTTCATGTCTAAGTCAGATTTCACTCCAAATGAGCAATCAAAAGGCAACTGGTGTTTTCCTTTTGTGGGTGCATAGAATGTAACTAGATAGTGTTTTGGAAATGCTTCATTTTTATCTGTAGACGAGTGCCAAATTAATTCCATGCTCACAACGTGTGCCAACTGGGAGATCTGAGGGAGGGCTTAAGATGACTTAAGTCATCCAAGTTTGTTAAACAGCAGAGAGATGAGTTGCCACAGGTCCACACTGATAGCCATCCCGTAGATGACTGAACGAGTCCCATCTTTCCTTCGGTATTGTTTACCCTGAGTGCCCTCACCTCATCTAGAAAATGATTTTCAGAACTGAGAACAAGTTCAGGAATTTGTTCTGTGACATAATAGGCCATATAAGTTATTTCTAATACTCCGATTTGATGTCTAGTATTGTCTACCCTAAATATATCATGTTCAATGATATTCGATTCGATTTTTAAACAAATATAGCTTATATGGTAAAATGAGTTTTTGATGTTTGGGGTGCATTTTAAATTACTCAGAAATACTGATATCACCCATCTATTTTAATAATTATGCACATGCATACATCAGACATGTCAGTTACAATGACAAATGTTCTAGGACAAGTAAATGACTCATTGTAAGAGATTTAAAGCCACAATGAACCAAATCTATACCACAGAGATAAAATATTGCTATGGATTTCCAATTTAAGATTTTCTATTCCCAAACCTGCTTCAAAACATCAGGTCTCTGCTCATCAGAATGTAACTTTCTTTGACAGAGAGAAAGGCTTAGATGTTGTCCTAAAGCTTAGGAAACCCCCAATAGTCTACTGGGTAATAGGCAAGTGTTTCATTGCAAATCTTGCCCCAGGCAGGTGTCCACAAGCTTCATTCTTTCATACTCAGTCTTTACCAAGATAGCAGTATTTCCTACTGTAGACTAGAATTTTGTTTTTTGGTATTAGCAACCAATCAGAGAGGTACAGGAAACTTAGTCTGGAATACTGGTTCATTAAAAGGACATTTATAATTAGAAAGGGGTTGTCTTACTATAAATGCATTTACACACATAGATGTGATTTATTCAATTCTTTATTTGGAATGTTAAATAAAATAATCTGTAACTTGAGGTTCTGACCACATAAGACTCCACAAATACTCACCTCCTTTCCACAAATCTTCCCCAGGCTGCCATTAGTATACCCACACACTGTCAAATCATTGGAAGACTTATGTATTTCTCTGCCCTGTCTCAAGGGTTGTTCAGGTCAATAAAATACACTGTTCCATGTTGACCTATCAAGTAACAGAGAGGAAGGATGCCCCCCATGGAGTGGGCCACAGAGGATTCTGGTGTAGGGAGGGAGTTACACCTACACAATAATAAGCAGTCTTTAGACTGAAAGCCCAATGGAACATGACCAATTTTCTGGGCATCCTTAATCATCATTCCAAAATATGCCTCTCACCATCCAAGAATATGTCGCTGAAAACGTTGGACCAGAATAGAAAAAGGTATTGAAAATTATTTTATGATAAAATACATGATATTTTTGACAAGCAATAGGAATAATTAAAAATTTGAGATGCAAACTGCAATACTTTTAAGTCCTTTTGGGGGTCTTAAATACAATGTAGCTATGATAATTCATTTGGTCCCTGTTGGGAAATAGTTTTCAGTAGATAACCATTCTTGAGACATTAAAAATTTGTCAAATTATATTCAATCCAGTTTTGCTAACAAAAACAAATCCAGATAAGAATGGAATTGTTTGCCATAACATATAGTTATTTGTTGCTTGCTAAAAATATCATAGACGGCAGACAATCCATGTGTATGATTAAAGCTTAGGGAGAGATGGAGAATGGACACGAGATGAGGTCAGTATTCTGCTCTTTTTAAGGTATAATTCCAAATAGTTCTCCCCTAAATATAGGATGGTAATTAGGATAGTTTCTCAAGTGTGTCCCGTTCTGGATACCAAACCTGTATACTTCCTAGATTGAGTGGCCACTAATGACCCTAACAAATCCTGTGTCATTCTTGCTGGAGACCTGATATGACACTCCTGACAGCATAGTTTCCTTTCTCTAAAAATCGATGTTAGGATTTCAGTTCAAAATCCTATCCCAGTTCATAAACTACATTTAATGCAATTGTCTACCAAAAACGCCTCTATCAACAATCCCCTAATTCTAAACTATAATATACTTTGAGAAGTCACTAATTTTCAATGGGAGATAGAAGAGAAAATCTAGATAAGAATTAAATTGTGGTGGTTGAAATATAAAAGATTAGATTAGATGGTCTGGTGAATTGAAACAAAACGTTTCTTAAATCTTGCAAGAGTACAAAGATATTTATAAAACTTATTTAAAGCTTACTGACAAAAAAACAAAAATTCTAGTCTACAGTAGGAACCACTAGACAATCAGGGAGCTTCAAGATAAGTGAGATCTGCAGATCTACTCTATAGCATAGTTCCTATAGATAAAACTCTGTATTGTGAACTTAAAATGTACTAAGAGGGTAGATCTTAAATTGTGTTCTTACAATATTAATAATAATAACAATAATAATAAAGAGGGTAAGAGATTATGGATCTGTCTACAGACTTCATGGTGAGGATGGCTTCATGAGTATATCCTTATTCCCAAACTCATAAGGATGTATACATTAAATATGTACAGCTTTTTACTTATCAATTATATCTCACGAACATCTCAAAAAAGTAAAGCTTGTAGAACTGTAATATAATAAGCATTTTTGTGTATTTATCATACATACACACACACTCTATTTATAGAGAGAGAGAGAGAGAGAGAGAGAGAGAGAGAGAGTGTGTGTGTGTGTGTGTGTGTGTGATTTTCCAAAGTATAATTCAGGGTTGTCTCCTACTTATTAAGGTATCTTATTATAGAATGTCTATATATTATTTTAAAAGGAAAGAAATTATAATAGATCTCTGGTTTAGAAATCTGTCTTATTCTGTACAAGACATGAACCCTATTCATTAGAAAGGAGCTTTTGTTAACAGCATCATTAAGTATTTCAATACCAAACATTGTTTCCAGGTAACAACGTGTGCTCCCTCATTTAGAAAAGGAAGCATCACTACCTGTGCGACATTTTCTTTAAGTTATTTTTCAAACAATGATGATGGATTTCCTATGAGATTGCTACACACAATAAGATAACAATGTTATATGTTGCTGCCTATTATGTTGTTCTCTGTATGTTTAATTGAAACATACATAAGAAACAAACCAGCAAGAGTTGTATCCAACCTATCAAGTCTGAGTACAATTAAGTGACTTAAATATGCCCAGAAGACTCAAAGCTCAAAAATAATCAAGTATAAGTACAATAATTCTAATTAATGAAGGCTTATACAGATCTGCATTTGTCAAATGTCATATCCTGTTTTCTAGAAATTCAGTAATACTAGAGATTGCCTTCTACTTAATTTCATTTGGTTAGCAGAAAAGAAGCCACTTTAAAAAATAGAGATATTTCAATTTATCACCCATGAGGTACAATGTTCACTCTGGAGAGTGGGCCACCTGAAACCCAATCCCCACCACTGTGCAAGATGTCCAAGTGGCGAACTTGCATGTGGACCCCTTGAATCCAAAATAAAAAGGGTTTTTATTATTTTAAGACCATTACTCATAACTCTTCAGAAGTTGTGACAACTTAAGAGTTATCTTCACGAGTTCTAAAGATTTATCAACCTATTTACATTATACCATACCATATTTGTCGTATCTCACTATTTCACCCAATCCATGTGCAAATTGACTAAGTTTTCTTGTTGAAAAAACCACATACAAGACAATAACTTTCTGAACTTACTTAAAATATAGATGGGTGATAATTACTTGGGAATTACATTTTTTTTACTGTTAATTCTAGTTTTAAAGTTACATGATGATCATTCTGAATTTATGTTTTGAGGGATATGAAAAATGAAATATTTTAGAATGCATTTTACAGAAAATATATTATTTTAAATTTTTTCTAAGTACTTATTTAATAGAAATAATCACATATAACTTTAGGTCCTTATTGATTTCTTTCACTAGGACATTACCTTCATGTGAAAACCTGCTAACAAAACTGTTGGCTTGATATGTCAGCTTTCTTGCTAGGAACTGTCAAAGTCTAATCATGTTATTTTTTTCTCCCACAGTGGAACACCCTGACAAAATGGCTAATGACCAAGGTATGGTGGTTCAATCTGTCATTCTGTGCTCCTTGAATCAATGCTATCTGTTGACGATGTCAATCATTACTTTGTATTCCTCTTTTCACCTGGTCCATACACCTGATGAAGCAGACATTGGCAGATGATTAATCTAGTTAATGAAGTTCTGCTTGGCTGAGGCTGCGGCTCTGATAAGGAAGATGTAAATTTTCTTGAGAGGAAATTGTTTTGTCTCTGTTCTGAAGGACCAATTAAAATGTCAAGCTTCTTTGTATGAAATAAATTTTTAGTCTCTGTCTGAACTTCTGAATAATTCACATTAAGTATAATTAAGCTCAGCATAATTTTCAAGCTGCTCTTGCACCCTTTTGTGAAGTATCAAGCTCTCGAGTTCTACAGAGAAAAGTCATAAATTATGTGTGTTTTTCATCCACAATGAGCTTCTACTAGTAAATAAAAATAAAGTTGGGCTAACTTTTGGGAGGCATTATCATTGTTCATTTTGAAGCCAGAAGAATTTCATTTCATGAATCAGATACTGGTATTTTTCCTCTTTTTTATTATTATTTTTTTTTCTTAAAAAGCTGATTTGTGTAGAGAAGCATGGATGGCCTTACACAAAGGAAAAACAGATATAAGAGTTACCCATCAACTTATAGGTAGATATGAATTTGCTATTACCAAATTTTTGGAAAGATCAATAAATTAGGATTCCATGATCTTTACACAAAAGAAAATTAATAGACTGCTGTGGATTTAAAAAATAGTTTATAAGTTTTATTTTTTCAGGGAGTTATTTTCTTTTCAGGGGGAGTTACGGAATGCTAGAAACTGGTTGTAGTCAGTGTTGTCAGGATTTGTTGATTCAGAGCCTACAACGTGTGCAATTTACCACCTGCTTTAAATATCCCCTGTTGGCCAGAACTTACTTGAAAACATCATGTTGTGAGATTAGGGGATAAGACATCATGTTGTGAGATTAGGGGAAAACATTATTTTCAACATGATTTTTTTTTAACTTTTGACAAATACTGAGCCTCTGAATGTTGGCTCCCACTAACAATAGAAGGCTGCCTATGTGAGCAATATTTTCTTCAATGATCAGGGTTTTCCCTGGGTCCTCATACCACACCTCTGCTTAACAGAACATGGCTGCAGGATTACATAGAATTATAGAAATTATACTGTGCACAGACATTTCTACCTAAAGTTAAGATTCCCATTAATCTAGCCACTCCTGCTTGGTTCTGCTTAAAATGTTTTCATAAGCACTATATCTAATAAGTAGTAATGTTTGTAAAAATATAATGATGAGTAATTGTCACTTGGCATATATTTATTTAGGTAAATTAAATATTAGTATTGGCCAAATCCGAACCCAGAAGAATTAATAGAAAATTTTTAATTGTTTTAGTTATAAAGTAATCAAAAATTAACTTTCTTTACTTACTTGAATTTGAAGCTACCATAGACAAATAACTCCTAATTTCTGAAGGAAATATCCCAGAGAGAGGGGAAAAATGAAAAGTATTTAAAGAGTAACTGAAACAGTTGAAATGTTGCATTATTAGCCACTCAAGTGGCAACATGCCCAGGCTTCTCAATAAATGGATTTCTACTTCTCTCTGGACACCTTTCTAATTGATTTCCTTTTTTATTCTTATTTTTTACATTACCTGTTATTTTTTATATTAGTTTAGGGTACCAAAAGTATATTTTGCGAATTGTCATTTTATAAAAGACTAATGAATACGTTATTCCGCAGTCCTTCTGATCACATATCTTTTATGGAGGATTTTACTCTGATTCTCACATCTACAGTGAAATCAGTTCAGTTATCAGGGAACAAAAGGAATTCCCAAGAGTTATTGCCAGTGACTTAGTCTGTTAATATATTTGTTCAGTTGTTCTTTTTCTTCATCTAGTATTACTTAGAGAGATTCTGTCACATATTATGCAAGTTGGTGCCTTATTCAGTCAGAGCTGGCATACAGTTGATCAAGCTGATATGTTATAAATTTTACATCACACTCAAATCACTTGTAAAATTGAGAGGGACTAATGACATATAATTTACTGGTTATAAATAGTAACTTTAAATTCTTACAAAGAAAGCGTATGAATTTGGCTGCACCCTAAAGGTGCTTTAAAAACAAAATCAGTTGACTGAGTTGATGACCATGAGAATGAGAAATAATCCAGATTAAAGATCTCTCTAAGACTGATGAAATAATTTAAAAAAAGAATTTTCTTAACACTCCCATTCCCAGCACATAGTAAATTAGATGAATATGTTTTATTGTGTCAACTGTTAGACCTATTCGCTCCCTTCTCATAGAGAAATGATCCCACTGTTCCATTTATGATAGGAACTGGATTTCTGCTGAGAGAAAATTTCCTTTGGGAGAAAATTTGGCACCTTGGGTCAGATTCAACCTTACAAAGATGAATCTCAAATAAAGAGGCAGGAGATTGAATTTGACTTATACGACAGAAAGTGAGAAAAGTTTTGATTCTTCAAAAAACTTTTTTAGACTCTTGTTATTTTTATTATTATTATTGAAGTCTAAGATTTACCATGAAGAACGTAAATGTGAAAGCAAGCTGTCAGTTATATTTGGATTAGTTTTGATTTGGGAAAGACATTTTCTCCTGAGCAATAGTAATAGTAGTTTGACAATGACAGGCAATTAACATAGAACTCTTTAATTGTTTTATGTAATTGTAAATTCATTATATCTAGCATTTTTTAAGCTTTCTAATCTTGACCTTCTCTTAACCCCCCTTTTTCAACCCTCTTTTCTCTTGCTCCATGTCTTGATTATTTCTGCAGATTCTTCTAGGCACAGATGACCAATGAGTTTAGAAATAATTGAGATTTTAGAGGTCAACAAAATAATTTAAATTTTGGGAGAGTCTAGCTGAATAGGAAACTTGCACAGGCTTTGTGACACAGGTCAGAAAGATAGGAAATCTCTGCTTTTGATTTTTTTCTTTTCCATATTTTGATTAAAACTCTCTTAATTTGTCTATGTCGGCGAGGGCCTGTATAATGGCAAAAAAGCAAACAAACAAAAAACAACCCTGGTGGTTCTCACTACTAGTCACTGTTGTAAGAGATTTACATAATGGACTCACTTAATTCTGATAACAATAATGTGAGAAAGGTACTGTTATTAACTTCATTTAACAAGAAAGAAACTGAGGTCAGACAGTGTAAGTTACTTGCCTGTAGAAGCACAGCAAGTAAGGAGAGAGGCCATGATTTCAACCCAATAAACCATGTTCCAATAGCCCTGTTTTTGACTGTCAAGTGCATTCATCACATGTTATGTTACATATATGCATACATAGCCATATATGCACATTTGACATGTATCTATAAAGTCGCTACATCTAAGTTTTTATACCGATATTTTCCTAATATAGACCTTCCTTTTCCCAACTCTGTGAATATTCTAAAGAACACAGCAAATAATTTTCAATCTGGGGTCATCTTCTTAGTCAGTGGTGTGGGGGTTGCCGCAACACACAGGATTTAATATATAATCTATAAGATCCTGACACTTCTTTATTTCAGGAAACAGGAATTATGTTAATCAACTATCTTAACCAGCTTGAGTTGGTCATGTAAACTACTATAGAGGATGCCAAAAAATGTATGCACACTTTAAGAAAGGAAAAAGCTGTCTTAAAATTGTAATAGTCGATATATACTGATAACAAAATATGAAAACAAGTAACATTTGACTTCTGCAGTTACAAGAGGTGTTCAAAGTGGTTGCCATCAGCATCCAAATACTTCTGATTACAGTGAACTAAAAGTTATACACAGATAACATCTCTTAAAATGTGTATACATTTTCTTGGCACCCCCAGTGTCTGCTGGGTGGGTTAAACAACAGAAAAAATTTTTCATAGATCTTGGGCTGAAGGTCTCACATCAAGGCTTTAGCAGGGTCAGTTTTTAGTGAGGGTTTTCTTCCTGGCTTGTAGTTGGCCTCCTCCTAACAAAGTCTTCCCATGGTAGAGAGAGAATGAGCTTTCTGGTGTCTCCTCTTAAAAGGACACAAGACTATTGATCAGGCTCCTACTTCATGACTTTATTTAACCTTAATTACTTTCTTAAAAACCCTATATCCAAATATAGTCACCTTGGGTGTTAGGGACTCAATGTAGGAATGTTGGGGGGTCCACAGTTCAGTCGACGTTCAAAAGAAAGACTGCTCTTTCACTCCTTCGCTAATTATCTTCTCAGCTTCCCAGTCAAAGAAAAGCTAAAAGGAAGTGTTTTGCCCAAGGTCACACAAAGAGTTGTTGGCAGAGATAGAACCCACAACGTTTCTTTCTGACTTCCAGACTCTACGGTTTTTCTACTGTAAAATGCCACTATCCTTATAAAACATTTGGATTTTTGTTTCTCTAAAATCGGCTTATGCTGTTTAGAGAACCTCACAAAAGTATTTTAAGTGTTTTAGAGTTGCAGTTCGAGCTTCGCTGTGACTATAACATATGATCACTTCTTAAAAGCGATTATTAGATCACACTTTTAATCCTAAGGGATTATCTTTTTTTGCATTTTTATATGCCATTTAACCTTGAAGTATTTTTCTCCTCTTGGAGATGTGTACGTGTGAACATGGGTCGTCTTAGCACGAGCACAGGTGTGTTGCAATTTCAAGTGTGTTTCTGTACCTGCCCATTGTGGCAATAGAATAAATGCTATAGCAAAGATACCGCACCTTAAAGAGGACAGGGATTCTTGTGACATGATCTGTGTCATTGCTGAGATGAATTACAAAGGAAACGCCCACTCCGAGCCCTTTCAAGTGTCTTTAATTCTCCATGGCTTGGTGGCGGGGTGATCTGAAACCCGGGGTCTAGAGGAGAGGCGTACATTCGCAGATCAGTGCATAGGTCCAGATGAGGAAGGCCTGTTGCAGACTGCCCATCAGCAGTGAGGGAGGGTGCAGGATTCTGGTGCCGGCTGAGAATGTTCTAGCTTTTCCCATGGGCGTTCGCTCAATGTGTGCGCTGAGAAGGCATTCTGGCACCGTCTTGCCACTGTGACTTCCTGGGTGACTCCACACAGGAGTCTGAACTTCTCACAGCAGGCTCCCTTGTAAATGGGTAAGTGGAGCGCAAGACATCTTCTGGTTTCTTTTGAGATTTAAGATTCTGTAGCTTTAGGATTGACATCAGAATTGAAAAGCCATGGCATCTGTGTATAGTGTAGCATCTTACCTTGGTGGCTTTTTGACTGTGTATCGATGACTCTTCCATGCTCTGTGCATGTAGGATCATGTTTAATTTTCGTAACGACATTGCAGATGTAGCAAATGAAACAGAGTTTTAAAACTTGCCCAAATGCTCACAGTATGTAAGTGGTGTGAAAGCTGACTACAGAAAACAGAGTCACTCATGTGATACCCAACTAAAATGGAGTCAGGAAACCATGAGGAAATGTATGCAGGTTGCGGACGTTTATTCCAGGAACTAACTTGTGAGTCCAAACCCAAAAGTTCATGGACTTGATCATGATGCTAAGATTGCCAGTCTTCCCAGCAGCTGCTGACACTCACCAGTCAGAACTCACCACCTCCTGTAAGACAGGGTCAGCTCCCACGAGCTTACTTTCAAGCAACTTGCATAATTTTTCTTTGTTCTCCAATAAAACTCCAGCCTTTCCCTTTGTCCTTTGGACACACCTGGGGCTAGCCTGGTGTGTGTGTCTTGACGTACCACTCATATTCCCCCAAATAAACTCTTTGCTCAGAGATTCATCTGTATATATCTTTATTTCAGGTTGACAGTGGTTAGGCCAGGCACACACCCAAGCTACCTAACTTGAGAATCTCTGCCCTTTACCACTGTGTGATTTCTAGAAATGCAGTGAGTTAATAGCAGGCTCCTAGTGTGTTACCAAGAAAGTTCAACCTAAATGGCATCACTGTAAATTCACCTAGTTTAAAGGACTTTGTCTTTCCCCAGTAGGGTATTCAGGCAAAGTCCTTAAACGCTGCACCTGCCATTTTCCACCTCAGCAGTTTTAATCTCATGAATAAACAGAATGTTAATTGTTTCCAATTTCAGGGAAATAGGGTTTTCAAGGCCATCTAGTCAAGCTCGGAATTTAGTTAATGTAATCCAGATTTTGCAGGGTTTGGATTACAGCAGCCAGGCTGCTGTTGGAAAAACTGAAACCTTTAGCACCTTCTGATGGGAGCTGTTTAATTGAAAATTAAAATCTCTTCTTACCTGATTAGCATGTGTACTTTCAACTCAGTTTGTTATTCAACTGCTTGCAACACCCACTTGAACAGGCCATTCTCACCTGCGCTTTTCTCAGGTTCAGAACTCTGCGATTCTAAACATGACGAAGGTAGTGAAATAGCGGTGGCAGAAAATGAATAACGTGTTTTCAATGGCGTGTTAAGGTGCTTATCGCGTTCCCAGCAAGCGGTCAAGTAGCTGCCTATGTCAACATCTCAGGAGTTTTGATGTTTTAATAGGCAACTTTGAAAGAAAAAAAAATTGCGATACTCATAGGAATTGATGTGATTTGTGGTAGAACTTAACTTTCTCAGACCCATGTGAGATAGACATTTTTGTTTGTGGCTCCTCACAGAAAATTTTATAAACAGGTTCTTCTTGTAAGACCTACTGTAGTGCTGGATGCAATTTTCTTGCTATAGACATTAGCCAAGCACAAGATCTTCTTAGCTTTATTTTCTGCCCACTTCAATCAGTCCTGGACTCCACTGCCTCGATGTCCTTTCCAAAACACAGATGGGTTTCTGTCGCTTGCAAGATGAGGTCACTTCTCTGAATCAAGGTCTAGGCTGTCTGACTCCAACATCTCTGATGGCCAATATATCCCTCCACAAATCTCTATGGAAAAACTGCATCTTCCAACTCCATACTGTAACTAATTCCCTTTTCTCAGCTTTAGCAATAATTTATCCCTTTCTCAACTGTCTACCCTACAAAACAAAACTAAACCTACCCCATACAGTTAAGGAAATATAGGTAATGGCATATTGGTTTTCTTTCACTGTGTCTGGCTCAGAATAGTTTGTCAAATGCATTCCTTTCCTGCAAATTATTGCTCTTAGACTTTCCAGAGTTGACAAATATAATCAATAGTTTTGAAGAAGGAAAAGCAACAAGGATTTGTTGAGCACCAGGGTTCCATATATGGTAGGCTTATTAGCTGCTCTTACCTATATAGAAGTAACCATTCTAATTTTTCTTAATCAGTGAACTTTCTTCCATGTGGACTTGAAAAAGATGTGTTTAAACTTAGAAAAGGATGAAGAGAACTCATGAGTTCTGTTCTGTTCATATATATTTGAAACATCGTAATTGTTGGTTATGAGTTTGCCTTCTGCTTTGTGATGCCTGATGCCTCTGTTTAAAGTCAGCATTGTTGCCAACTGCATGGTAAACTGATCTCTTAAAAACATTTTCCTGCTGACAAATCATCTGCTTGATATATTTCTCAATATGATCTCTGCGTTGGATTGACTGTAAAACTGCATTCAGGTGATGTTAATGGATATTCTTTATTCATTGTTATCCAAGACATAAAATCAATGCAGTTTCTATCATTATCACCAGAATTATTTTCCGATAACCAATTCTAAGATCAAGATATCTCAGTGTTCTGCATCCCTGGAAGGATATTTATTGAACATGTGTTAGATGACCCATCTGTCCATTTCACTTAGGTTACGGGCCATGCTTTTCTCCGTCCTGGAGGACCTCCTGTTATCCACATTCAGGGAAGATGAATTAAAAAAATATTGGAAGTACTACATCCAGTCTTCCTCACGTCCTCTGCAGATTCATTTTACATTCTCTCCTCTCTGAACTTATAAGCATTCACATGGAAAAGCCAGACTCTAGGACTGAAATCCCAACTGAATTCATCTTTGGTAAATGCTGAGAATGTTTTATCTTGGGAAATAGTCTCCATCTGCCCATGTGTACTGCAAGTAAGAATTTAGTATAAATATGAATGTTGCTTGCACACACACACACACACACACACACAAATAAAAATACAGAAACAATAATTTAGATGACATACAAGGACAAGAATATAAATAATAAATGGTATAATAGCAATAACATAAAATGTGTACATGTCATTACCACATAGCCAGACTTTCTAACTTATGTTAGTCATTCATCAGCCATTAAGAACGCATTATATGCATCACTTTGGTTAACACCAAGGAATACAGCAATGAGCACACTTTCAGAAGGAGGTCATATTACTTCGACTTATTTTTTCTTCAATGTAGAGAGCAAGCGGCATGGAAATCAAAGAAACTTTAATGTTTGTCCAAGAAAGCGTTTGGTATCTGTCAAAAAGGGATGAAATAAAGACTCCTTATGAGATCCATGCTTTAAGTAAAATATAAAAGGTAACACCTTTGATGACTTTATAACAGTTTAAAAATTTGAATAAAGGAGAAAGAACATGAATTTTCCAGTTAGGATCTCCCTAACCAGAAAGATGTTAGTTTTTGTATAAAGACTGTTTTAAATTTAAAAATGGCCACAATCTTCTTCTATTTTAAGTTAAGCGTATGCCCAATTTATTTATTTATTTTTCTGAAGCTACCATTTCTTGGTTCCAAATCTAAAAGTAGAAAATATTTGCTTTAATTTTCAAAGTTTTCTGGCAGAAGCGATTTTTTGCTGAGGGTTTGTTGTTTGTTTTTTGAATAAAGTATCTGAATGAACTCTCTAGCTGGTTAAGTGATGCATGAATTGTTTATTCTTTAGCATCTAATTCCCCCATCCCCAATTTATGTGATTAAGAAAATATGTGTACACGGTAATGCAAAAGAGCATTATTCTTTATATTCGGTAGATATACCTTCATATAATACATTTTGATCACTGTTCATATAAAATCATATTACTAATTCATATAACAATAAAATCCTGCCAATTTTAAATTATTTGAGCTATGCTGAACTTTATTTAGGGAAAAAAAACTTGTACACACTAAAATGAATTACATTATTTCCCAAAAATGTTATACTTAAATTTCTGTGAACTCATTTAATTGTTTAGAATTTTAATTTTAGAAAATATTAAAAGATTTAGTACAATGTGCAAAAAGATTAATTTATGGATTTTGAAATAAATGTAATTGTGAAATATATAATGCCGTATGACTAAAAATAATACATTTTTAATTGGCATGCAATTATTTTAATAATACTAGATAAAGGGAAAACATTTTACATTAAACCTGATAGTGATTTTATAGTATAAATAGATTAAGTTATTCTTAAATATTTAAGGTCAGAATAAATTAAGAACCATCTGCTATTTGCTAATATTACCCGTGAATAGGCCTGAATAGGCTCTAATCACAATGAACCACCATCACTTGTGAATTACAGGATCCGTATCTTACGAATCTTTTAATACTACCCATTCCTGGAAGATCTAGGAGTTTGCCTTGCATAGAAAAGGCATTTAATAAATTTTGAAAAAAGATTACTACCAGTTTTATGCTTCATTAATAAAATTAAGACCTCTGGGATGGAAAGTAGTTTTTATCCTTGCATTAACTGACTTTCACTCCAGCCATCTTCTAAATTCTAATTAGTCCTCTATTTCCCTAAATCAGTCCCTATGAAATTAAACAATATTTGTTCTATGGCAACAAGCTCTTAAAAATGCTATGACACTCCAAGCAAAAACCCCATATCTTTTCCTCCTTAGTCTTCAGTGTCTCTTAATTTGACAACTTTGTGGTGTTTGCCATAAAGCTTTTATTATTATTATTACTTATTATTATCATATAAAGGAAGCCTTCCTAAAATTTGAAAGACATATTTCAGAGAAGGAAAACTTAACATCAACATTAAAATTTGATTCCTATGTCTTTAGATTCAGAGATTCCAGACTCATCAATACCCCAGAAATGGGTTTTGTGTTTCCCTGCTGAAGCAGTTCAATAAATCTAAATGCCCATAAATCTAATCGTGCTTCTCAATGACATCATTTTTTAATGTGCTTTCTGTTTGGGCTTGTTAAGAGTTACTTAATTTCCTTTTGTGGTATCAATCTAATTATAACCAACTGAAAATATGTTATTCTGCGGGTAGAATGCTTACTTTAAGCTATCCTTTATTACTTAAAAGCATTTTCAGAGTCCTGTTCTCTTACCCAGTGCTCTTACCTGTATGACATTTGATTTTTTTTCTACCTATTGGAAATCACAGTGTGATCAATAGCCTCGCTAAATCTTGGGGGTCCTCTACCCATAGAGCTTTACGTCTAAATAATATATGGATATGCTGGTGGGCTTGTTTTTGCATTCTCCCACAACCTAGCAGAGAGAGCTTGAAACTTCATTAAAAAGACATTTGTCAGGCTGCTGGAGGAAAAGGAAAATCCTCCATAGGCTATATCTACCTAATTTCCAGCCAATACAGGATTACTCCCAACAGAAATCATTTATTGCTTTCCTGGCTTAAGTGATGGGGTTGTTAGCATCTCTTTGGGCTTACTGCTTTGCAATGTAGCTGCTTTCAGTTGCTAAAAAAGTCATCTTAATATTCATACAGAACTTCCCGTCTCCCTTAAATTTCTCCAACATTGATCTCACAGTGTCCCGTGGGCAAAGCTTATCCTCTGCTCATTGAAACTCCAAATGCATTTGAGTTATGGAAACAAGGTATTTGTGAAAGGGGTGGACTGGTCCTCATGTTAGTCAGCCAACTAAAATTTTCGCAACATCTACCCATTTCATTGCTCCCGATACCAACATTTCTCACCCCACACACATAGGAGCCTTCATCCTGACGAATACTGTTTTACATGCTCACAAATATGTGTGCATTTTTATCTTTGTGGGTGCTCTGTGTGCTTAGATAACTCTATGTTTTTCTGTGCTTTTGTGATGGTCTTGATTGTTCTTTTTTTTTTCCTTTTTTCTGCATTTAAGACCTTCTTAAGCATCTCCTGAAGGGCTGCTTTGGGGATGGCATATTCTTTGATGGATTAGATGTCTGTGAAGGTTTTTGATTCCCCATCACTGTTGAACTTAGCTTTGGGCAGTAGGAAATTCTTGGTTGGAGTTGCTTATCTTTTAGAATGTTACAAATTTTCCCCAGTCTCTTCTGGCTTGTAGTGTTTCTGCAGATATGTCTGAAGCAATTCTGATTGGTCTTCCCTAGTAGATGGTCTAGCTCTTCTCTCTTGCTGCCTTTAAGATTTTTTTCTTTTATTATTTTTTTGTGGAGGTGGATTACTATGCTTCTAGGGACTGTTCTTCTCATATGATGCCTTGTGGGAGTTCTTCAGTTCTCTTGTACTTGAATGGTCATGTCTCTAGTGAGATGTGGAAAATGTTCTTGGACGACCTCATGACATGGTTGTTCCAAGGTGTTCTCCATTCCCCTTTCTTCTTCAGGGATACCTTTCTTCTTCAGGTGTAGGTTTGGCTTGTTGATATAGTTGCACATCTTTTGGTGGCTTTGCTCATTCTTTTTGAGTTTTTTTTCCTATGTTTTTAACAGATTGGATTAATTTCATATTTTGCTCAGCAAGCTTTGAGATTCTTTCCTCTGCTTGGTTGATTCTGCTCCTTATGCTTATTAATTTGCCATTTATTTTGAGGATGGAGTCCTTTATTTTCATTATTTCAAAATAGGCTTTTTGAAATTGGTCAATTCCTCTGATTTCATTGCATTTCACTTCTGATTTCTCTTGGTTCCTGTTCATTTTGGTTATCCTTTCTCTAATTTATGTGACTGTCATCTGGGGGAGGTCATTCCGGGAGGTTTCTGTTGTACTCTGATGGTTGTTTTTTTTGGGGGGGGGAGGGGGGATGTTATCTCTTTGGGATTCTAGGATTTCCTATGTTTTTCTATTGATTTTTCCTCATTTGTGACACATCTGCTTTCATCCTCTACGATTCCATCACTCAGTGAGAGAGGGAGAACTGTTCACGTCTGCTTCTTACTCCACCCACCCTGTGGCAGGATACAATATCGGGGGCTCCTTCTGCCTCTACTTGCACTGGAAGGGTGAGATGACTCACCTAGGGATTACTCACCCCTCTCCTTCATTGAGCAGAGCCTCTGAGTCTGCCCAAGTCTGGAACAGGGTTGGGGGACGGCACCCAGAATCCTATGCTGCAGTTGGGTTCTGGTCTCTGTGTGTACAATGAGACCCCTGCTCTGCTTGGTGCCGGGTGTATTGGCTGAGTCCTTACCTTCTGCCTTGCTAGCCCAAGAGGCCTCAGTCTGCTTTTCTACTCTCTCCCAGCAGCAGGTACGCCAGCCAGATTCACTCTGCAGGCAGTTCTCTTCCTGCCACCATGATGGCAGCCAGCAGGCGGGTGCTGTTTCCCATTTCACTTGAGCTCCAGTTCCCCCCTCACTGTCTCCCAATCAGAGTTCCTCCTGCAGGGGACACATGGGTCACACGTGCCTGTGAGGGGATGAACTGACTCAAAATGTCTTAGAATCACTCACTCCTCTCCTGCACCCAGCAGAGCTGCTGACTTTGTCCAAGCCTGGAACTGGGTGGTTGGCAAGGTGCTACCCAGAGTCCCGCATCTGCTATTTTTTTTCTGGTGTCTGTGTGCTCAAAGAGACCACTGCTGGAAACTGGGTGTATTGCCTGCTCAAAAGTATTCAGCATGTCCTTGTCAATTCGTGACTGGGATTTCCACTCTCCATCTTGCAGGACGAGAAAGGTGCTGGGCTGCTGCTTGACACAGTGGCCATCTTTTAGTGAATTTTTAAAATCCTGTCAGTTAACAGGGTTCTGATTTGTTTCTTCACAGCTATTTTGAAAATAAAAAGATAAAATCTTGGGAACGCTTTAGTAAGAATAATGTTTGTTATGCTAAATAATGTCACAAAATCAGAATTTGAAAGTCATTGAGATGAAGAGAATGAAATCTATAAATGTAAGAAACCGATCTCTGATTGTAACTGACTGTTCCAGTTGGCTTTCTGTATTCCAGCCACTGCTTATAATCGCTTTCAGATGAAAATATTTTAAGTGATTGAAATGGAGAAGGAGAATTAGCTATATTCTGGCATGCATGTGCATATAAATTCAACTCTCAAATGTTTTTTTCTATAAGTGGTCTACCTCGTTATTCTGTGACTCCCAATTTAATCAGATAGTTACAGTTCTGCAAATGCATCAATAGAAAAAGGGATGCCATGTAATGAGACACTATTAATTAAGATTTGGATGATAGTATAATTCTATCTGGTCAGCCCTGGCTCTGTTCTCTCATATACTACTTCCACAACTGTTAAACACGTAATGGAAGGAAGAGTTTCTAATAATGCAGTACTGCAATCCTCCTCCTTTTCATGAAGGAAATATTTAGACATATCTGCCACTCTTACTTCTCATCTAGTATCACATATCTAGGTACCTTGTTTTGCACATAACAAAAAGAGTACGCAAAGCCCAGTTATTAGATGAAATATTGCCCCCTCATAGATAATAATAATAATTTGCAATAAAGTCATGTGAGATGGGCAGTAGTATCTTCCGGACCTAGCAGCCATGACTTGTATCATTTCTATTCTGAAAAGTTCAGGAGAATGACAGACTGATACCACTGCTGTAACTTGTGTTTGTTTTTCTGACACTTTAATAAGAATATTGGAGGAAACAAAAAAGAATAGGGGATGGATTTCCACAGAGAAATTGAATTTAGCTTGGTTAAGAGAGTCTATTTTTGCAACCAATTTTTCTCACACATGGGAAATAACATTTTCTCACAGATATAAGTGTATTAATATTGCCAGGTTTTCCTGGAGGTGACCCAGGTAATCTGTTCAATTACTGCAAATGTTAAAATATTCATTCTTTTTGACTGCTCATTTTGATTCATTTGTGTTCTCGTTGTGTAAGCCAACTAACATTCTGACGTAATTTCCCAATAAACAGGTCGTCATGGAGATGGAGGGTATTGGCCAGTTGATACTAATTTGATTGACAGAAGCACCCTAAATGGTAAGTATATAAACCAGGAAGTATTGAAAGAGTTATATTAATTTAATAGTTCATTCAAGAGTGTCTGAGGCAAATTTTCTATCTACTACAAGTGCCAAGAACTGTGGACTTTGAATTTTAGTGGGATAATAGAAACATGAAGTTATTAGTAGAGCAACACATTCCACCAGGAGATAATGCCAATGAGAGATGATAGGTGTGTGTGTGGGGAGAGAGAGAATCAGAGAAGCCTAGCATACAGCATCGTATAAATTATACAGAGCTGCTAAGTACCAAGATTTTAAAATGTATCCAAAATGTTTGCAAAATTCTAATCATATTGAAGAGAGGTTGGTTGAACTGAAGCCCTCTTGATTTTACACATTAAAGTTGTTGGACTTTTGCCTGGAGAGTACCTTTATTCGCCACAATCCTCTAGCATCTTATAATTTTCTTTATGTTGTCAAAACCAAACACTCATTTTTGCTCCTCCTAATGGAGCCTCTGCTGGTCTTGGGGATGCCCAGATGGAGTAATATCCAGAACTTCTTGGAAAGGACAAGCTGGTGTGGGGGCTGCATGAATAAATCTTGTCCTTGGTCTTACTGAAACAAACACTGGGAAGATAAATTAAACTAGACAATTCCCAAGGAACTAATGTGTGTATGCACATACCTGTGTGTGTGTGTGTGTGTGTGTGTGTGTGTGTGTGTGTATGTGTGTGTGAGAGAGGCCCTTGTATAAGTTTCTTATAAACTGTTGCTAGATTTGGTTAATTTTAAAATGCCAGGTATGCAAAATGCCAAGATGCACCCTTGTGTACACACCATCAGGTTAAAACAGTAGATGTTCAACATGCAGGTGAAATCTCCTGTATGTCCTTGCATTATCACACGTTTTTCTACCATTGTCGAATTTAACATTTACCACATCTATACATGCATTCCTAAATAGTATAATATTATTTTACATTGTTATGAATTTAAGTTACTGGTCTTGTGATATATGCATCCTGCTGCAATTTCTTTTTGATTTTAACTTTGTTTTGAAGATTTATCTCTGTGTTTTCAAATAGCTCCCACTCATTTATTTTTGCTTCTGTACAGTATTCTCCTTCATGAAATAACAAAATTATTTATTTAACCATTTTAGTAGGTTTTCATAAGAAATTTGATTACTGAACAGATAAATTTCCATTTGTGTGGTCTCCTGTTAAAAAACCTAGATGGAGCGGGGCGCAGTGACTCACACCTATAATCTCAGCACTTTGGAGGCGGAGGCGAGAGGATTGTCTGTGCCCACCGGTTTGAGATTAGCCTGGGCAACCTGGTGAGACCTCGTCTCTACAAGAAATAAAAAAATTAAGTGGACATAGTAGCTTGTGCCTGTACTTTCAGCTACTTGGAAAGTTGAAGTGGAAGGATCGCCTGAGCCCGGCAGGCCAAGGCTGTGGGGGCTGTGAGCATGCCACTGCACTCCAGCCTGGGAAACAGAATGACATACCAACTCAAAAAAATAAAAATCGAGATGGAAAGCCAAAATTTCAATCTAAAAGTCGTTTGCTGTGTTTGAAATTAGAATAAGATTGTGAATTAAGTGATTATTTCCTATCCTAGGCTATGATAACCTAACGAATCTATTTCCCCATAGAGGATATAAGTATCAACAGAGTATACCATATGCTTGAGACAAGGCTTGGAGTCTTCTCTCCTCTGGCCAGTGGTAGATTCAGAAACATATTTTCACCTGTTGACTCTTCAAGTTACTTGGTCCACTTTCCATTGCTATTAATGCCTTTTACCTAACCAGATGCAAGTACAATCTCTTATATTTAGACTTTATTTTAGTCCATTTCTGCTGCTATAACAAAATACCTTAGATTGAGTATCTTATAAATGACAGAAATTTGTTGCTTATAGTTCTGAATTCTAGGAAGTCCAACGTCAAGATGCCAGTGTATTGGACATCCAGTGAGAGCTCATTTTCTGCTTCATGGGCAGTACCTTCCAACTGTTTCCTCCCATAGAGGAGAGGGTGACAAAGCTCCTTTGGGTTGTTTTTTTAAGTAAAGACACTCATTTTATTCAACCTTGTGCCCTAATTTCCTTCCACAGGATCCATTTCTTAATACCACCATAGGAAGAATTAAGTTTCAACATATAAATTTGGGAGGGACACGAATGTTCAGACCACGGCAAGCTTCCTGATTATAGTCCAAGCAAACCCCTCTAACCTCATAGCCATCATGCTGTCTCTAGGTTGCTCACATCTTCCTACTGTCTCTTTGAAATGGCTCTTTCCTTTATGCATGCAATATTCCTGCTCCTTGCAGGTATTTGAGTTTTAGACACTTGTTATAGCTAATGCCCCACTCTGGTAGTCCCTGACAGACAGAGCAGGACATTCAGAAAGCTCACAGTCAGAAGATGAGGAGAGGGATATATTTGCACTGAACACAGACGACGGGCATGCTTCAGAAAATGGGTTTGGATAATAATCGTTTCAACCTCCAGACTTGGCAAGTTTCATTAACTCACTCTCTTGCTTCACATTTTCTCTAAAATCTCAACAATATGCCAAACACAGTGCATGCATTCAGGCAGACAGTGAAGAAGCGCTACTGAGCTCTCAGTGAGTGCAGGGCACTCTCAGTGAGCTGTGGGCACAAACCGAAAGACAGACCACTGCGAGAGCAACCAACCAAGTGGACAAAGCAGAGAAATACGCTCCGGGCAGATGCACGAGCGGGAGAAAAATCCCAAGGATATATGAGAGGGTAAAAGAAGAAAGTCTTGAAAATTGTGTGGGGGGACATAAGTGTAGTATGTTATAGCCTGAGATAGAGAGGTTCTGGGTTTTGAATTCATGTGGGAAATTAAGCTGTTACCTCTGGAATCATCTCATAGAGATGATTTTAAGTTGCTTTTTTTACTAGGTATTTCAAATTGGAATTCGTCCCCAGTTAGGGGAATGGCTATCTCTACTGCCATGGGATAGTAATTTTTGAGGAGACAGAGTGCCAAAAATTAAAGAGGGCACTGGTATGGATCACCTAGAAAGAGCAATTATCTCTTTTTAGCTTTCGACCACTACTGAGCGGCGGTTCTGAATGTGAAAGGTGGAGCAAATGTAAGCCACAGGCAGGTGCCCTCTTAAACTGCATGGCTAGAGGCCACTGATCTTGGACAACATTACCAGATTATGAAAAAGACCCAGTAAAATCTGAATTATTTCTGTGCATAAGAGATACGGTAAAACTTTGCAAGAGGATTCTCATCTAAATGTGCATATGCGTCTCATATACATATGCATAAGCAACTGGAAACCATTCAAATCTAACTGGGTTGCCTTTATTTTTAATTGCTAAATTTGGCAATCCCAATTTTGGGTCACTTTTAAAAAGTTTGTTGCTGACTATTTGAACTTGTCTTTCAAAACAAAGGAGTCAGCTCTCAGATAAAGAGAATGACAGAGAAACTCTTATAATTGTGCTTACTTTTTTTATCATTTAAGATTCCTAGTAAGGAAAATAATCAAAATTAAGTAAATCATAAAGATCAAGTAGACTAACGACGGTCAGTGGTTTTGAACCAGTTTAGATAGATTATTTTTTATTTTTTATTTATTTATTTTTTTTTGAGTTGGAGTCTCACTCTGTCGCCCAGACTGGAGTGCAGTGGCCGCTCCCGGCCACCGCAGCCTCGACCTGCCGGGCTTGGCGATCCTTCCGCCTCAGCCTTCCAAGTAGCTGGAATTACAGGCATGCGCTACCACGCCCGGCTGATTTTTTTATTTATTGTAGAGGTGAGGTCTCGCTGCCCAGGCGGGTCTCGAACCCACGGGCTCAGGCAATCCACTCACCTCAGCCTCCCAAAGGCGCGGGATTACAGGCTGAGCCACCGAGCCCGGCTTAGATAGATTATTGACGTTACCCCTTCCAATTTTCTCCTTTGCTTAATGATGTTTTAGGAATTTCATGCTAAATGAATGGTATGAACAAGGTACCTAAAATCTTTCTAGATTCCCTACTGGAATAAGAATTATTACAGGCTGCTTGGCTGACAAAGGTGAATAGATAACCTCAGAGAGACATGGATGGTAGAGGTCAAATTTTATCTGTTTCTTTTTCTATTTTGCTAGCACATAGATGGTGGTAAATATGTAATTTGACTTTGGCCTCGGCTGTTACAAGTCAATCAGCAAAGGTGTGTGAAAACCCCAGCTTCCTAGTTAAAATTTTGTGAATGTCTTAAGCTCTAAGAAGGTGGATGTTTTCCCACTGGAGGTATACGTGAGGCCCCTGAGTGACAAAACTCCATGAGTGCCCCACTCTTACAAAGTGGGCAGTGTAACAGGAACATGTTACTGTCTTCATTTTTAAATCTTGTGCAAAATGAAACATCATATATCTCTCCTTAGAGCGACAAAATTATACAGATTTCATAGCTTTCCCTACACTTGCTGGATTCATTTTTCAAAGCATTGTGATATGATAATGGCTCATTGTCAGGCTACTCAAGCCAGTTGCACATAAATTCAGACCTTGCTAATCATTTACTTTCTTCTACAGCATGTCACTCTTTTAAAGATGCATTCTTGGCATTCAAATAAAGAAAAACAAAGCTGAAGTTCATATTTACCCCCTTAGTTGGAAGCCTTTAGTTAAATTGTAGAGATGAAAGAGGCTTCCTAAATTCTTTTCTGATGGCAGGTAGAATCAAAGCTAAAATGTGGTGATGTGATAGTATTTTTTTTAATGATGCATTCAATTTTAAATTATGGTCCACATTCTTGATGCAGAAATATTTCCAACTTCTGAAAATGTGTTTTGTAGTTTGTATAAATGACAGCAACTAAGAAAATTACTTCAACAAAATCTTGCTTTTATCATTGGAGAAGATAAAATGCCAGTTTCTTTTTGTTGATGTCTCTGCCTATCATTTGTAAAGTCAACTTAACAAGTTAGAACAAAAGATCTATGAACCCCATACATTTATTTTATTGACCTCAACCTTTAAAAACAAAGTTAACTGGACAGGTTTTAATACTTTAGCACTGCAATACTAATAAAAAGAGATCATCATTATTAATTAATGTTTGAATCCTCAACCATATTCGGTTCTCTGTAAAATTTGGCATGGATTCAGTTGGAGTGATATCAGAGAAAAGGCCATGGCTTTCCCTTTATTTTTGAAAAACTGTCTTGTTTATTCAGATAATAACATTTTACCTAACCGAGGTAGAGTATGTATAAAGCTCCTGCTATATTTCTGTGAAATGATCATTCTGAGGTAGGTCAACTATGAGAAGACATTCAATGCTATGCTCCGCAGACATCTTATGCAAAAGAAAGATCCAGAAATAAAATAGTACAGCTATTTGCTAAATAATAAAAAAGAAAACTAGAACAATCTGTGGCTTTAGGATTTTGTGCATTGATATAATAAGAGGCTGTGCTCTCCTATCATTCACCCATTATCTATCCCAAAGGATAGATAGGTTCCAATCTAATCCCAAACGCCAAAGTCTAGAACTGACTTTGTCAGGGTTCAGTGCTGTGTCACTGACCAAGTCCCACAAACTCTTTGGATTTCACTGTTTCACCTGAACACAGAGAGCATTAGAGTAGCGCTTTTCTCGGTACCGTTGACAATTAGTGTCAGATCGTTCTTTACTGTGGGCACTGTCCTGCATATTGTAGGATGATTTGCAGCATCCTTGGCTGGAAGCTCCTGGATGCTAGGAGTAAGTATCTCCTCTCTTCCATGCTATAACAACCCCAAATGTCTCTAAATATTGCCTAATTTTCCATTGGTGTACAAAATCTTACCAACCAAAAACCACAGTGCTAGATTATCATTTTCTAAATATTGTTCCAAGGTTCCAGGGTCCCTTGAAAACCTCTGGGTAGGTGGGGAGTGTTCTGTTGTCAGATAAATACCAGGAAACTGGTTTGGTCTTTTATGCCTTTTCCAAGGCCTTCCTATTCTGCTTGAACAATAGAGGTCTTAGCCTTGGAACAGCAACTCTATTTTGTGTCTTGACCTCTTGATTTTGATGACCACATCCATTCCCAGGGCTTCCAATTCAATCCGTTTGCCAACTCCCAAATTGATATCTCTAATGAAGAGAGAGGTAAGTGTTCTAGCTGCCTCGTTAGCATGTATGATGAGATTTCTCCCCCGATGTATTCAATACTCAACTTTTGCTCTTCCTTCTCTGATCCGTCCTTTCTACCCTCTCCGTTATCTCAGACATAAGGACTGTTGCTTCCGAATCTGACTCTGTCATTCTTTGCTTCCCCCAGCCAACTCGTGTTTTGCCCATTTACATTCAAACTATATTGCACAACTGTCCACTTTGCTTGATTGTAATTGCCACCATCTCAGTTCAAGCCATCATCATCTGTCTCTGGAAAACTTCAATATCCTCTCAGCTGATCTCTCTGCTTCTACCACCAACCCCACTTCACAAAACAGCCAGAGTTGTTTGTTTGTTTTTAAAAAAAAAGCAAGTCAAGTCTATCAACCTCTGGAGGAAAGCCCTTAAAGGGATTGTAGTTGCATTTAGGATAACTGAATGTGACCTGCAAGGCTAGATATGACTGGGTCCTGTTTCTCATTCCAGCCTTATCAGGTGCAGTTCTCCCTTTTACCCACAATGTTCCAGGCACCTAGTCTGTTCTCAGTTCCCTTGTTTACAAAAAAAAGAACTAAAGCCTAGCAATACGCCGTAGTGTTACTTTCATAGCAAGGCCTTTCATGACCCCCCACCAACCACCATATGTCCTCATGTTACATCTCGCTACGTGAAACTCTCTACTTTCTTTTTCGGCACAAACTACATTTGCAGTTTTGTATAAGCAGACCTCTTTTCAGTGTGCTTTGCTTTATTGCACTTCACAGATATTTCTTTTTTTCACACATTGAAGTTTTATAACAATCCTGTGCTGAGCAAGTCTACCAGCACCGTTTTTCTACACGTGTGTTCACTTCATGTCTCTGTGTCATAATTTAGTAATTCTTGCAATATTCCAAATTTTTTTTTTTTTTTTGAGTTGGTGTCTCACTCTGTCACCCAGTCTGGAGTGCAGTGGCCGCTCCCGGCCACCGCAGCCTCGACCTGCTGGGCTCCAGCGATCCTTCCGCCTCAGCCTTCCCAGTAGCCGGAATTATAGGCATGCACTACCACGCCCGGCTGATTTTTTGATTTATTGTATTTCAAACTTTTAAACTATTATTTTCTCTGTTATGGTGATCCATGACCAGTGGTCTTTGGTATTATTTTGTAATTGTTTTGGGGTACCACACACTGTACCCATATAAAATGAGGGTCTTAAATATAAATATTGTGTGTGTTCTGAATGCTTTACCAACCGGCCATGACCCAGTCTCTCTCTCTCTTCTCTGGCTTCGCTCTTCCTTCAGATACAACATTCTTGACATGAGGCCAAATAATAGCTCTACAAGTCCTCTAACTGTTCACGTAAAAGAATCACACAGTTCTCACTTTAAATCAAAAGCTAGAAATGACTAAGCTTAGTAAAAAAGATATGTCAAAAGCTGGGATGGATCCAAAGCTAGTCTCTCATGTCAAACAGCCAGCCAAATTATGAATGCAAATGAAAAGTTCATAAAGGAGATTAAAGTGTTACTCCGGTGAACACGCAAATGATGAAAAGTGAAACAACCAATTGCTGATATGGAGAATACTTGAGTGGTTAGATCAGACCAGCCACAACATTCCCTTAAGCCAAAGCCTAATCCAGAGCAAGATTCTAACTTTTCTCAAGTCTATGAAGGCAAAGAGAGGTGAAAAAGCTGCAGAAGGAAAGATGGGAGGTAGCAGAGATTGGTTCATGAGGTTTAAGGAAAGAAGTCGTCTTCATAGCATAAAAGTGCAAGGTGAAGCAGCAAGTTTTGATGGATAGGCTACAGCACATTATCCAGAAGATCTAGCTAAGATCACTCATGAAGAGGGCTACACCCTACAGTAGATTGTCAGTGTAAACAGAACTATTGAAAGCAGTTGCCATCTAAGATTTTCATAGCTAGAGAGAAGATGTCAATGCCTGCCTTCAAAGCTTCAAAGGACAGGCTGACTCTCTTGTAAGGGAATAACAAAGCTAGTGACTTCAAATTGAAGATAATGTCCATGTACCATTCCAAAGGTCCTAGGACCATTAAGAATTATACTAATTCTTTTCTTAAAGTATTATGGTAAATGTTCAGGGCCCACTTATGAGTGATAATATGTGGAACTCAGTTTTTGGTTTCTGTGATAGATCACTGAGTATTGGACACTACCGGGAGCAGGGGCACATAACATCAATGAGGATACCTGATCTCAAACCAGGAGAAGTGAGGGCCAAACTTTACCTGTATGATGACCGCTTGTATATCTAATTCTGAATTTTACCACACGTCTTTAAAATAATAAGTTTTAAAAATTATGCAATCTAGTATGACTGTACTCCACAAACAGAACAAGAAAGTGTGGGTGACGGCACATTTTGTTTACAGCATGATTGACTAAATATTTTAAGCTCAGAGTTGAGACTTACTGCTCAGAAAAAAATATATTTTTAAAATAGTACTGTTCATTGACAGTGTACTTAGTCACTCAAGAACTCTGATGGAGATGTATAAGAAGATTAAGTTGTTTTCACATCTACAAACGCAACATCCATTATTCAGCCGATGAGTCAAAGAGTAATTCTGACTTTCAGGTCTTCTATTTTGTGAGGGTTTAGCTGCCACACATAGTGATTCCTCTGGTGGAACTGGGCAAGCCAATTGAAATTCTTTCAGAAAGAATTCACTATTCTAGATGCCATTAAGACCATTTGTAATTCGTGGGGTGAGATAAAAATAACAATATTAACAGGAGTTTGGAAGAAGTAGCTAGATTCCCACCTGCTTAGACATTAAAGACTTCATTGAAGGAAGTCACTGAGTATGTGGTGGAAACAGCAAGAGAACTAGATATAACACCTTAATTTACAAGAAAATGATTTGAAATAATCAAGGCTATATTAATTTCTGTTCAAATTCAAAGTCTTATAAAGATTATTAAGACATACGTTGAACATAAAGTGTTCTAATAATAAGCTATTGCCAGAGAACGTTAGAGTTGGAGGAATAAAGTTCAACTCCCAACTACAAGCTTTTATTATACTTCTTTCATTCCTCAGAGGTGACCTTGCCATTCCTGTGTTCGCGTTATTTGCCTGTCTGTTGACATTGGGTAGCTATTGGGACACAGCCATGGTGGCAAGGGAAAGAAATCCTCAAAACAGGAGCCAGGGCTTTTGGAGTCAATATATCACATTCTTTTCTATCTGGCAATTAAGTACTCGGTACTCTGATCTATCAGGAAACCCCCTACAAAGTTTTTATGAGAGTAAAATGTGATTTTAAAAATGAAATATTTTTGAAAGTCTATGAAGTTTTATATAAATTGAAACTATTTTACTAAACACACTTCAATCTTTACTAAAACTTTAGACCCATCGCATCATTAAACATGTACGTTTGCTGTTATTAAATGTAGTAGAAAAAGGCTGAAACATTTTCCTGTGAACAAACATCATGAAAATAAAAGTGAATGCCCATGAGAGTGTACAAAATTTGACTCCCTTCTCAATGATTTTAACGAAAAACATCTACGTCTTGATTACTCAGACACTATACCCGCACGATTAGGCTAACAGTTGGGACTGATGTATTATGATATGATTTTAATACTTTAAACTGGGAGCATCACATAGGCTCAAAAACGTTAAGCCACATCATAATGTCCATATAGGGCCAACTCTGTGCCAGGCCTTGTGGTCAGAGTGATGCACCCATTAAATCAGGCAACAATTGCAGTGCCCTAGAAGACATAGACAAGTCCTTCCCTCATGCAGTTTCCCCACTGAAGCCTGCAAGGTGGCAAATGTGCTTGGCCCCTTTTGGAGGCAGGGTGACCCCATAACTTCTAACTGCAATTAATCTAGGTTTGGGAGTCCCAGAATTTTTCCTAATTTGGATCCGTCTTTGGATGTGTTGAGATACACAGTCTATCCTCATAATTTGCAGCTTCTGTATTTGTGAATTCACCTAGGCGCTAAAGTGTGTTTGCAACAGCAAAATCAATACTCATGGTGCTTTCATGGCCACTCCTGGACATGTGTGGAGTAGAGTGGCAAGACATTAGATTGCCTAATGCTCCCGTATTCAGCTGAAGTGGAACACAGTGACTCCTGTCTTCTTGTTTATGCTCTCGTACTATAAGAAAATGCCCTTTCTGTGGAATATTTCTGACAGTTTTGTGCTTTGGTTGGTGATTTCGCTATCTGAAATGGCTCCCAAATATAGAGCCAGAGTGTATTCTGGAGTTCCTAAGTAAAGAAGGTTGTGATCTGACTAACAGAGAAAATATGTGTGATAAACTAGTTCTAGTGCTGTTGACTCTTTCAATGTCAATGAATCAACATTATATTTTAATTAAGGTGTCTATAAACAGAAACACCCATAAAATAAGGTATGTATGGATTGATTGGTTAATTAAAATGTCGTGACCAGAGACTTTCAGGTACTTAACTTCGTATTTCCTCTAGAAGCTCGGTATTCGCTAATTCAGTGTTTGTGGCAACTTCATAGATTACAGCGCTTGCAAGTAACAAGGACTGACTGCATCCAGAAACACCATTGCACTTGACTTTCTTAACTGACTTTCTTAATTGATGAGAGATATTCTGATTATTCAGTCTTTGATCTGAGATTGGGAAAACAATGAAAGACTTGGAATGCCATTGTCAACTGAGAGGAATTTTTAGGAGGAAGTCATAGAGGCCTGCAATCGAAGGTTCACAATGGAAGCCCTCAGGAGCCCCAATACTCTGAGGCAAATGACATCATGATCATCTCGCTTGTGCTCAGCAGAATCCAGTCGTTATTCTTTGACTGGAAATGTCTTCCTGGGTAGGAAGAAAGAAATCCGGGTTGAAAATTGAATAGTTTTAGCTTACTGGGTCTTTTAAACAGTGGTTATACTGTGAGCTGTTATGTACGACTCAAACTAAGTTTGTCAGAAATTGGTGAACGGTCAAATTTAAGTCATGCTAATAAAAATCCATGAGATCCCCAACTATCCTTTAAGTTCTCACATAAAAGGTTAATTTATTCCAATCAATTCACTTATTAAGTATAGAAAGGGCGTATTATGATTCCACTGTAAAATAACTTATTAAATAATAAGTAAAACTATGATACAGGAAGTTTTGACCTTTTATTACTTGCTTCATTCTTTGATGGTCAATGTAACAGTTGCTTCAAGGAAATCTTATTACTTTCATTTGTAATCATGATTTCTTAACAGAAAGTTCTACTTAAAAACTTTTGGTGAGTTCTTCCCTCTGAGAATCTAGTAATATTAGAAGTGCTTGCTTTTCCAATAATAATGAATCAACTACAATGTATTTGTTTTGGTGACTTTTTAGAAAAGCAATAATTCTTAGATAACTTGTCAAACGGCATCACTTTAACTTTATAAGAAAAGGTTAACTTCGCACTCACATTAAATACTATCCCTAAATACACTGTAGGCCACACCAGAAATATCCCCAGTGCTACGATAGATTATTAATTTAGGCAACATTTCATTTAATACTTCAGTTGTATGTTACTGTAAGAACTTACTTTGTGTCAGGCATTGAGACGGATGCCTTTCATATGTTTTTTCTAATTCTGATAGTAACTATATACAATAAGTATTATTATTCTCATTAAAGATAAAGGCACTGAAGTTCAAAAGGCCAAAAATTTGCAAAAAGGGGTATAGAAAACTAATATAGATTGTTAAAGATAAATAATCAAACTTAGGTCTATGAAAACTGGCAAACTCATTTTTGATACATTCTGAATTAATTTATAAATATAATTATAACTAATATTTACTTTTATAAAAATATTTAGAACATAATAACAAACATAACACAGAACAGAGTATTTCTAATTGATTGATCATTGACTGAAGGCTTACGAAAGTAATGGAAAGGGTCATTAGTCATTCTTGTTTAGGTAAGCACCTTATCACAAATATCTTATGATGTCATCATTTTCCACTTAAATGTTACCTACAATGAGTCCTGATGCAACACAGGAAAACACTTGTATCAGGACTTTATGGTAGTCTTTTGATCCCAGTGGCTGTTTTTAAGTGGGATTCATACACCTTTGATAGGTTGGAAATTAAATGTTCTTTAGAGATAGCATCTTAAAAAGAATGGTCATAAATTTTGAGTGAGTAGTATCAAGTTGTTTTTCATAGCATCAAACACATAGCATTTTCTCATACAGCAGCCTTTTCTGGTTCTTGACACTTTGGGATTCTTACAGTATAAAGTAACATCTTTCCTACCCTTTCCCCTTTCCACTCGATAGGATAGCTTAAACTTTTCATTGAGATAAAACTCATATACCATAAACTTACCCTTTAAAAATGTACAATCCAGTGGTTTTTAGTTTATTCATACTGTTGTAACATCACTGTCTAATTCCATAGCATTTCAACACCCAAAAGGGAAATCCTACACCCATTCAACCCCTTCCCCACCCACTGGCAAACACTAATCTACTTTCTATCTCTGTAAATATGCCTATTCTGGATGTTTCATATAAGTTGAATCGTATAATATGTATCCTTTGTGTCTGGCTTCTTTCATTTAGCATGTTTCCATAGCTCATCCATGTGGTAGCACGTAGCAGTACTTTATGTGTTTTTAATGGCTGGATAGTATCCCATTATATGGATGTACAACACTTGTTTACTCATTTGTCAATCTATAGACATTTTAGGTTGTTTTACTTTTGGCTATTCGGAATAATGCTGCTATCAATGTTCCCACACAAGCATTCTGAGCCCACATAGGTTCTCGTGTATCTTGTTAAGATAATTGAGGTCTTTTATTTTTCATTGCTTCTTTTTCTCCAGCTTCAGAAACACCCAGAATAATAGGAACTTGTACAACCCTGAGAGAACTTGATAAACGCTGGCAGCCACAGCTCCTTAAACCTGAACTCCGTTTGCCTGTCTTTTCCCAGAGCCACCCATTGGCCAGATGCGCCCTCCACATGGCAGCGCCACCCCTCAGAAGAACAGCAGTCTGCTTGTCATCATCGTGGTCACCGTTGGTGTCATCACAGTGCTGGCGGTCGTGATCATGGCTGTGATTTGCACCCGGCGCTCTTCAGCCCAGCAGAGAAAGTAGGTAACAGCTGGCTCCCAAGAGGACTGAGGTCAATCTTCTAGAATTGCATTTTTGACAGCTCTTTCCTTTTGTTCTTTTGTGATTCACCTATTTCCTTGTCTCCTGTCGCTGGAAAAACCTTGCCTTTATCTGTTCCAGGCCTATAATTAAGCAAATGAGGTCTAGGCATGCAGGTTCAATAACAAACAAAATTCACCTGACGCCCATTTGCATGTCTATTTGCTTTCACTTCCCTGGGCCACTTCTCATTTTCAAGTGAGGGAGGTGTTCCTTAAATTACGCATGGAGAATGGACTCCACCATGCCTCCGCTTATGGCCCTCTGTGCAATCATGTACACAAGGTTAGAGATAAGTTCCTGTATCTGCACTTATCATCACTTCTTTCAGGGAGGCCTGAATGCAATTAATCAGTGCTCATTGGATAGACGACTAATACAGAATGCTAAGCTCAATGTAGTTACAGTCTTATGGGGTATTTAGATTGCAGGTCATAGTTAAAAAAGAAGAGAAAGTCTAGAAATTCAAGGTTGTTCAAAGTTCCTGCCTCTGGTTAATTTTCAGAAATTAAAAGTATTGAGGGCTTTAAAAGTGTTTTCATATCACGTAGCTCTGGGTTCTAGCACAGGCAGAAAATGATGCATCAAAGCACAGAGCTGAAAAGGGAAAGGTTGTTTTAATTCAGCTTCTCTCCTTACAGGGGCACCTCAAATCCAGCTGATTAGCCTGTGTCAGCCAGGTCTGGGAATCAGCAAAAATCTGGCCATTCTCTACCTCTTTGACTCTCTAGCCTTTTCCAAATCCAGCCTGACGTTTCTCTTTCAGCCATACTCGCTCACAGGCTTCACTATGCTAGGCTCTTCGGTGAGTTTTTGATTTTGTTTGTTTGGCCTCAGGCATGGTGCTGGCTCTGAAGGCCTGAGGCGTGGGCCCCTAGGTGGCAGGTTTGACAACTATATATTGCACACGTGGTTAGACAGATTATCCTGCAAATAACTTTCCCGTTATCTTGCTAATAGCTCAGACTTTCCCTCTCATTTTAAAAATCATATAATTTTACGTCTTGATCTGGAGTGAAGCTTCCAGCACTCTGAAGCAAGGTGAAGAAGATGTACACACCGAAGAAAGTGACATGGGGTGTGGATACAGTCTTTGTATTTGATTTGTTCCTATGGCAGGACAAATTTTATATCCAGCTGCACTTATGAGAATGGGCTGCTTTGAAGCTGGTGGTAGCTAGTGTGCCGGTCCACTGTGTCCAAATGAGAAACCTGATGGAATCAAGCTTAAGTGGGCCAGCCTTATGTGTAAGGATTCTGGGAAGCCATAATCACTCACACTGCTTCCAGAGTGCTGAGCTCTGGAGGAAAAGTAATTGGCATTGAGTAAGGCAATCTCTTGGTGCAGCGTTTCCAGGAGAGGGCTGTGCAAACATGGAGTGGCAAAAGACTGAGGCAGCAGGTTTCTGGACCAGAACTGAGAAAGATCCACCTAAAAGGAGACAGGGAAAAGGCACCAAAACCACACTTGGCCTGTTTTCTGATTGCTGTCAAAGCATCAAGGCATTCACTAAACTAAATTTTACTAAATAATCTGTAGGACGTTTGTTTTGTAACTTTTCCCCATTGTCATTACTGTGAGAAGAATGTCTGAAGGTTGTATTGACTTGATGAACTGGATTCCTGGATGTATTTTGTTTCTCCATGGATAAGACATTAGTTTTCTGGCAAAAATGGGATTTGACACCATGCTGACAAACTTTCAAATCATCTAAACTCCCACTCTAAACACTTTGGTAAAAGCTTGGAGGTCTTATTTGGAAAGAATGGACACTGAGCCTTGAGTATGAGTTGCTTTCGTAATTAGGGAATAAATTAAAGAATAAATGGTTCCACGAATGACAGAAAGCAAATTCGCTGCTCACTTTGTTTTTTTCTCACCCCGTTCTCAAAGTCTCTTACTGTTTACTTGGTGTGTTTACACACCTAGTTTCATTGTCTTTTTTCAGTAACAAACCCATAGGCAATCATTTTGGTCTCTTTGTTTGCATATGCTAGCAGAAAGAAAGAGAAACAGAAACTTTTTCTCCTTCAAATATTTCTGAGTTTTAATTTAGTTTTTCTTGATTTCATTGGGGACCTCTGCCCCCACATCACCACTGTTGAGTTCTTTAGAACAAAGTAAGCGGTGTAGGTGAAAGCACAATCAATTCCAAACTGAAACAGAAGTAACATCCTTTCCAGAACCTCAGAAAATGGCAGTTTAATGTAATTAGTAAGGTGAAGTAAGAAGCACATTCACAGGTTTCTTCCATATCTTTTTGTCTGGGAGAGCTGGAGAATGTAAGTTATTCTTTGTGTATTGTTGGAGGACTTGAATTACATTCCAGTGAATTGAAACATTTTTATGGACTATCAGTAATACCTTATTCAAGTTAGTGTCAATGCATTTTTATAAACCATAAGCCATGGTTTATAGAACTTTTAAAATGTATGTGTGTGTGTGTGTGTGTGTGTGTGTGTGTGTGTGTGTGTGTGTATAAAATGAAGTGAACTATCTGGTTGGTTCATAGGCGAGTGGGTAAGATTTCATCTTCATAATATAAAATACCTAATGAAAGTTAGAACCTAAATTATAGTTCTAGGACTACATCTTTAAATAAACTAATTATGTCACTTAAGAAAGACCCTTAATCTCTGGGTGGCAGTTTCTTCAAATATAATAAGAAATAGAACTAAATACTTTCTATCCCCTCTACCTTTAAAGCACACAAATTCCCTATGGAATACTATTAAATTATAGAATCTCATGGTAGCATTTAGCTTTAAATTAATATCAAATGAATATAATTTGCATTTCTTTTTAGTTATGTATTAATTATTTTTACTACTGTACTTTGAAGAGAGTCTCCTTACACAGTTTTTATTAGTAAGATTATAGAACTTCTAATACAGAAAAAAGTGTTTTATGAAAACATAAAATGATGGATTTTTTTCTGTGCTTTTTAATAAGGTGGTAGCATTTTCTTGGCCAATATAGATCAACTGTTATAAGTTAGAATTTACCGATAGGTACTAAAGACAAAATATTTGACATTGAGCATATCACAGAACACTGTTATTACATTTCTAAGGCAGTTACCTGAGTAGGTGATCACCAATCTTTCCTGAATACATTAAATTTAAATATGTAAATACAACACAAGTTTTACTTGATAGAATCACTAGTTGAATATGCCCTCTGTTTGATTTGTCGTGTGCTCAGCAAGTTATAAAGATTAGCACACATTCACTTTCTGACAAAAATAGCTATTTTCAGTATTGAGCATCAAATGTTTGAGCTCTTAAATGAAATCTGCTGCATTAACTACTGTAGGCCACTTTCACTGATTTTCAACTTTTTAAATTTTAATTGTCTTTCCAGTAATCACCTCATAGGGATTTTGACTGGAAAATACTTAGGACATCAATGTATTTTATTTCCATCTCAGAAAATACAACTGTATTTGCTTATGCAGAATTTATTCTGAGTTTCTAAGACAAGTTTTTTTTTTTTTTTAATAGCAGTTAGTAAATAAAAAATAAACCAAATAAAGAATTAGAAGGCTAGAAGCCTTTGGGAAATAATTGGAGGAGAAAGGAGAGGGGAAATATTTGTGCTTCCTAATATATCTTTTTCTGGTTAACGTGTAGTCATTTTTTCACACTCGCTTAGACCTTTATTTCCTGAAGCCTTCCTTAAACCCCTGTGATGGGGCTGAACGCTCCTACCTCAATCCCACCAGATCTTGGGCATATCTTTTTTTTTTTTTTTTTTTTGAGATCAACTGCTTTTATTTTATTTTATTTATTTAGATTAGAAAATGCAGTTTATTTAGAAAGTAGTTTAGAGAGAGAAAGAGGAGATTTACCTCTCCAAGGTAGAGTAGGGAGCTAGGAAACATGGCCTGGCTCTAGCTTAGCAGGCAATGGCCACAATGGCCTCTTGGGCATATCTTTTGACCACAGAAATTAGTACAGAACTTTTTATTTGTCTGCCTTCTGTGAACAACTTTGACAAAGGATGCCTAAGCACATAGGGGGATCTTAATAATGTATTACAATGTGGCAAAGAGAATCTATAAGATGATAGCAGTATTTTAGAACTTCAAAGGACACAATCTTAGATAAAATAAATGCTCAACCACTGTTGGGTTTTACCCGTTCCCATCCCCAACATACTGGCTAAAAGTGAAAAGGAAAGAAACTCTCCTTAGAGTAACAGGTTATGTATAAAGTAAGGAACAGGTAGAACAATGATGAACCAGAAAAGAAGCTGTGCAAAAATACTTCCATGTCAGTAATGGAACGTTCTTATTCAATCAAGTAGTCATCTCATGCTTAGTATGTGATCTGCAGCATGCAAAATAACACATCTGATTATCGTTAAGGCTCAAGCTAAAATCTCTCTGCAATTCCCCACTGACTTCTTGATAATCTTAAAATGTTTCTGTGGGGGGCAAGGTGTCCCGTGATTTGGGCTCTTCTCCTGGCCATGTTCCAGTGTATGCTCCTTACTCCAATGCTGCAGAAATTCCTAGGAGCCATGCCTTTTTATGCATTTATTAAGCTCTCAATGCCTCACTCACTTTTGCAGCTGTAGTACTTAGTACATTTCCTGACACATAGTCAATTTCCATCAGCGTTAACTGAATAAATAAACGAATAAATATTGTAAAGCAACGGGTGATGTTGGAGAGGGAAGGAAGCAGCCTTTGCTCCAGGATCACCAGAGGAATTGGATATCACAAAGGGAGCTGCTGGACAGCTCAATACAATGCATGATGATCCATGGCAAGGTGAGGGAAATGCCTGAGGTGTTCTAAGATTGCATTGACCCAGAGTGGCCAGGAAGGCTTCCCGCAGGAGTGAGGCTTGAAGGGAACCTTTACGAACAAGGAGGTTGTAAGTAAATAGGGTTGTGAAAGCATTCTGGGCAGAAGTTAAACAAAGAAAACAGAAAATTAGGACACTAGTACTTATTTATGCTGTAAAAGCATTGCCACAGTATGAGAAGGAGAAAGCACAGAACCTTGAAAGACTCTTTGCTTTGACTTTATTCAAGAATACATGGGTGTTCTAGAGCTATTTTGGAAGCAGATAAATTACTGGTGACTGAGGGGAAAGATATATTTGGTATTTAGGGAGGAGTTAAACATGGGAAATATTCTATATCTAATAGAATAACTAACTTGAAAATAAAAACAAGCAATAACAAGATAATTGACTATGACATTGCTTCTCAAGTTTTAGCTATATCAGATTCAACAAGAAAGTGTGAAAACATAGATGTCTCCCACTCCTCCAAGTTTCTGATTCGGTCATTGTAAGGCGTGGCCTGAGAATGTGCATTTCTATCAGGTGTCCAGGCAGTGCTGATGCTTCTGGTCCAGGGCCCACACTTTGGCAACACACTGCACTAGAACCATCTGCATACGCATTTTGAAGATTCTAATGGTGAGACAAAGGAACGCGACCTGCAATAAGCAGCAGCCATGTCAGGAACCAACAGATGGGCAGAAGGTCAGGGTGACAGTTGTTTCTGGAGGTTTTAAGACAAATTTCAGACAATTTAGTTATGAGCGTATGTTCGTTTTATTACAAATCTGCTGCGGTGGAGTCAAGGGTGGAGGGGACAGCCAAAGATTTCTCCCTTGATAAGAGACAATATAGGAGACAGACATGGTGAGGTGGTGATTGATAGAATAAATACGAAAAGAAAATAATGTCTGTTCAGAGATCTTTAGATTTTTGACAAATAGCTTGGTGAGTGAGTCGCTTCTTAGAAATGGTCTTGGTCTGATTAAGTCCTATCCCAGAAATGCCTATGCATTTTATCAGGCATGTTAATTTCCTCACAGATGTGGGTTATGAGTCACTTACACAAAAAGGCTCTGCCTCAGTCCAGTTTGGAAACTTAAAAAAAAAAAAAAAATAGAAGCCACATGGGGATGCTTGAAACTGAAGTCGTAGGGACTGGAAAATAAATGAAGGAATTAAAAGGAATGCAAGTAAGCAAGGAGAAACCAGCGTTTATGATTTATTATTGGTTTCAAGATTTTTGGCTACTTTCTTTACCATAGGCTATTTAAAGATTGAGTTATTATGAGCAGTCTGACTATGGTGTCCGGAATTTGAGAACTGATAGTTCTCTGTGTGCAGACACCCAGGTGCTAGAGTACTTAGTATTTTGATCTAGTAGAAAGAGAAAAATCTTTAAGCTTGAAAATGACATTAAATTCTTCTATAAAGTTACAAGGGGTAAAGTATATAAAGAGCTATGTATAAGTTGCAGGTCAGTTTCCTGTCGGCAGGTGAAATGTACACAGATGAACTCAAAGAATGAATGGTTAGCAGCTAATTATCATCCTAGACACAGGAAAATAACCTCGGAGTTATTTGAGACCATTGTCTAGAAACAGTATGGGGTTGCTACCTGGAAATAAGCATAATGCAAGCAGTTGTATTTTTTTTTTCTCTATTAAAATACAAAATAAATATTGCCTGGGTTCTTTTTCTCTTATTTTCATCAGAGTACTTTAACAAAGACAAAAAGGAATGTTGGAGAAAATTCAACAAATCATAGCGCCAAACATGGATTAATTGCCTAATATTCACAAAGCTGCTTATTCAGCAATCGGAAAACTAAAGCCACTCCCAATGACTCTGCACAGGTTACAAGGTGTCTTCATTGAGAATAGTTTGTTTGAACCATTTAGCAACCCTAAAAAGCAGTTATCATAATAAACTGTTCATTGAAAATTAAGGAAGTGCGAAAGAGATCATTCTCTGGTCTTCTGTCAAAGCTAGGTTTCAAATGTTTGCATTCTGTCTTAAAAGAGGCATTATTGCAAACAATGTAAATAGGGTTGTGAAGACATTCTGGGTGGAAGTTAAATACATAAACAAAACCAAAAAAATAGGATACTAGTATTTATTTATGCTGTAAAAGCTTTGCCATGGTATGAGAAGGAGAAAGCATACAGCCTTGGAAGACTCTTTGCCTTGACTTTATTCAAGAATACATGGAGCATTCTAGAGGAATAACACTTATAAAACTAGAGGAGGAGTCAAAAACTGTTTCTGAGAAGGACCACATAACATATTGTTTAGAATTCTGAAGCCAAACAATGTCTGTCACAACTATTCAGTTTTGCTATTGCAATGCAAAAACAAATGTTTCAATAAAACTTTATTTACGAAACCAGACTGTGGGCAGATTTGGCTTGGAAGTTGCAGTTTACTGACCCCCTGATGTAGAGAATGGCTGACATGAGTATATGTGATTTTACTTAACATGCAGGGAGCATTTGAATCTCACTAGCCTCAAAAAAAGAGATTATCACCAAAAAAATATAAAGTTAGGTTGCTAAATCTTAACTGAGGCAAATAAGAGATGTGTGAAATGTATTTTTAGACTGCATCCTTCTCTTTTCAAAGGACGGGTTTCATTGTGTCTGAATCTAGACACTTTGTGACTGCAAGGCAAAAGTGTTTTATTCCCCTAAGAATGTCCTCATGTGGCCTTTTGTTTTGAAATCGCAAGCTTCCCGATTGCACATTAAATTATACAGCTGAGGTGTAGATGTTCTTCTAAGCCCCCATCTTGGCTGTTGGCACAAATTCTGGCCCTTTTATTTTCATTTGCCCTTTAGAAGCAACTCCTTCATTTATCTTCTAAACAGATGTTGCCGTCTGGTACCTTATGCCTCGCTCCGGAGATTGGCATATGGCTCCATCTAACCCATTGTCACCTTGTGCATGAATCTGCAGCCGGGGAAGCCGGACTGAGGAGCTCTCTGGCAGGCAGCCGAGGCCCTCGGGATTCAGCACGGCATCTCCTATAATGTGGTGAGCTCCAGGGAGGAAGAGGACAGGCAGCCAAGACAAGCCTGCCAATTCCTGGGCTTCACAGGGCTCCTCCTGGGAGTCTTTTGTTTCCTTCCCTGCTTCAAAGTTGAATTGGCTGATGACACCCACCAGGGAAGGGACATTGACCAAAGACTCTCCTATTTGCATTCTCACTTTGCTCCATAGGAAACGGGCGACCCATAGTGTTGGTAAAAGGAAGGGCAGCCAGAAAGACCTCCGACCTCCTGATCTCTGGATCCATCATGAAGAAATGGAGATGAAAAATATCGAGAAGCCAGCAGGCACCAACCCTACAGGGAGAGACTCCCCCATCCAAAGCTGCCAAGACCTTACCCCGGTCAGCCACAGTCAGTCAGAAACCCAACTGGGCAGCAAAAGCACCTCTCATTCAGGTAATTACCTTTTCATTGAAAAAATACCATTCTGAACCCCACAAAAGAGTTTTCCACTCCTTTCCTGGGGATTTGTTTCCCACTAACTTGCATGCCATTACAAGTAATTTATCAAAAGGTAAAATAATCTAATATAAGTGTGATTGATTAGCCAGTTACACATCTTTCTTCTCCATCGACATGCTGACTACCTTTTATAACTTTAGTTATTGAAACTTCTAAGATGTTAGAAGTAATACAGTTGGGAAATATTGAAATGTGAAGCCTAAGTGAATTGATTTCTTTTTGCCAAATCTTGAACAAAAATTGTATCAAGGTACTAACATTTGAAGCTATCTATTTTCCAGTTTCCTTTTTCTAAAGATAATTAAAAGCTGATTCTAAATTTGCTGTGAATTCCTTGCTTTAAGAAATCAAATCAGGGGCACTTGAAGTATGAAAAAAATAGAATATTCCTTTACTTTGGCCTTAATTCCTATGGAAAGCAACAGTTATCTTCATATGATCACATTATATGATCACCAGCCTAGTTTAATGGAGTCTTTCTGAAAGCTATGTTGTTATACAAAGGAATCTGAAGAAAAATGCCTACTGTTCAATGAATTGGCGCAGAACAATCATTGGTGTCTAAAAAGAACTAAGAGCACTAGAAAGTGGTTATAAGAGACTTCATTTTCTCTAGGTCCTCACATTATCTGAGTACTTATGGGAAATGGAATAATCAACCAAACACTCTTATCAAAATCCCTTAGCCTGCCCATGATGAGATTATAGAATTTTTAAACTGAATTAAAATATTTTAGTTATTTGAATGTGTCACTGATTTGCTGGACTCTGTCAGCTGAGAATCGTGTGAAGAAGTTCAACTATTGATTTTCAACCACGAATTGCTGAATTTTTTTTTTTTTGCTATTTAATTATATCTTAGGCAGATTCTCCAACTTTTTTGTCATGCTCTGTTTTTAAAGAGCACTCTAATTCTTAGCAACTTTAACATGCAAAGATTTTCCTTCCTCATAGCCAATTAGACGCTGGGGACCAGGGATCATAATTTGCTCTGTAATTTCTTCAGCATCTTAAAGTGAATTGGAGCAGTGAGTTTGGACAGAAGGGTGCACCCAGTCTGTTTCAGGAACACCTTTACATCCGTCCCTTACCTGGTCACTCTTCCTAGATGTGTGAGAGACTGTGTGAGAGAAAAGGGAGGGTGTGAAGAGGGGAGGGGTGGAGGGAGAGAAGAAAATCCTGTCGGCAGTTCCTCACTGCCTTTCTGTGCACATGGGCTGGCCGTTGTGCAGAATCCAAATTCAGAGGCTTATGAATTAAAAGTATGGGTTATTTATGGGGCCCCATGGGTCACCGTCTAGCTCTGTGATGTGTGATGTCGCCTCAGGGTTCAACACCATCCCATCCCACAGAGCTCTCCCTGTTATCTCATGGGGTCACCGGTGGGTGACTGGCTTTCCACATGCCCATCTGGCCCACAGGAATCTCTTACATCCTTGCTGGGTCCAAGGGTGAGGGATCTCGCACCCCACCATGGACCCTCTCTTAGCCTGTTCTCTTCCATTCCCTCTTCTTCTTCGGGTGAGACGGACACAGAGGGTACCAGCAAGCCTGCTGCCTGAACAGGCTTCCACCTGGGAGTGAATGCCAATGAATCTCTTTTGCAGAAACCCACACACTTCACAGGTGATTGCTCTTGCAACTTTGTTCTCGTCTGGACATCGGGGAGAGGAGAGCACCCCTGGCTCCCCCGGAGGAGACACAATTGCCTCTCTGCTCTTGGAAGTTCTTGCCAACAACTCCTGGCACGCCTCCCTTCTCGTCTTTAACCTTCATCTTGTGTTTACGTTAAGACTCCTTTCAGGTCTCTTAGTGAGTCCTGGGGAAAGGTTTAACCCCAGACCACAGCTGTTTTTTTAGGATGGGGTTTTTGTACCTATTTGTCCTCGGTTTGAGGAACTAATTGCCAGTTTTAATAGCAGGAGTGATCCTCAAAACCCTGCAAGCTGTACTGTATGTTATATTTGGTATTCTTGGTGTCTTACTGGTTCAAAGAACAAAAGTCAGCATTAGTGAATAGCAGTACCAGGAAGCATTATATTTAACAGTGAGGTTTCTGAGTGAGCAATAACTAAGTAAGGAAATATTACTTTATATTAAGTTCTGTCATTGGAATTTTTGCACATTATCTCACCTGATTCTCACAAAATACTTTGAGGTAGATGCTATCATTCTCTTAATATAATAAATGAAGCAACTGAAGGTAAGAAAGGTTAAGTAACATGCCCAGATTTCACACCTAGTATCAGGGACCAAAAATCTGTCTGACTCCAACATTCATGCATTGACCCAGTTTCAATTAATGTATGTAATACTTTTATACAAGTTCTTATCCTATGCTCTGCCCATGAAACTAGCTCTTTGGATAAAACCAAAAATTAATTTTCAATATTTATACTTTAGCTGTGGAAAAGATCATTGGATCAAGCAATTGCTGAGTTAACAACAAAAAAATTACGACATAAAAGTTAATTTTTGCATTACATATTCTTTCCTGCTTCGAATATTCAAGCTGCTTAAACAAAACTTGCCTTATTCCCTAACCACTAAAATACAGCATCCTACTAAAATATCTAGGGACCAAGAAGATAAAAGTAATCTCTTCATGACACCTCTTCTATGTCTAGTGAACTTCAGAATTATTTTCTTCACTTAAAAATTAACAACAGAGGGAGACGGGGCAAGATGGCGACGGCATAGGTGAACTTGTGAGATTCTCTGAACGTGAGTTCCCCAAAAAGGCTATCACTTCGCTACCCCCATCCCCCAGCCCACCACCAACCGCGCTGGGGGCAGGCCCGGGAACTTCAGTCCCACGCAAGGCCAGATATTGCGCCCCCGCCCCACTGCTGCCGTTCTACTCGGGTGTGGAAGTCTCCGGTCCCAGCCCCCTCCAGATCCCTCCCCGGCTGCATTGTCTCCAGCCCGGGCACCCGGCATCAAGCCGCCGGTCACACAGGGAGGCTCTGGGCACCCGCCCCTCAGAGACGCTGGTTCCATTTCTGGCTGAAGTCCTCTGTTGGGTCCCAGCGCCACCCTCGCTGTCTAGAGCCTGCCCTTTGGAACTTTGGAGCTCTGGAACTCCGGGTCCACCCTGGCTGAGGCACTCAGCGTGAGACCCCAAATCAGAGGACCCAGACAAGCGGAGAAAAACAGATCTGCTTAAACTGCCTTGCCATTCTCCAGGAAGAGACTTCCATTGCCCTGCCCACCCAGCAACAAACTTTACCTCATTTCCTAAGGCCAGGTATTGCAGCGTGCGGGGAAGTTTTGGGTCCGTGCTCCCTCCAGCTCTCTGCACCTGGCACCGCAGGTCGCACAGGGAGGCTCTGAGCGCCCGCCCCTCAGAGACACCGGTTCCATTACTGGCTGAATACTCTGTAGGGACCCAGTGCCACTCTCATCATTTACAGCCTGCCTTTTGGAACTTTGGAGCTCTGGAA